>NC_054546.1:44099552-44322052 GCF_017654505.1 Polyodon spathula | reverse complement strand
CTCACACACAGAGACACACACACACACAGTGTCACTCACACACACACACACACACACAGTGTCACTCACACAGAGACACACACACACACAGTCACTTACACACAGAGACACACACACACAGTGTCACTCACAGTGAGTGTGTGTCACTGTGTGTTGTGTGGTGTGTCACACAGAGTGTCACTGTGTGTGTGTGTGTGTCACACACAGTGACACACACACACACACACAGTGTCACTCACACACACACACACACACACACAGTGTCACTCACACAGACACACACACACACACACAAACAGTGTGACTCACACACACACACACACAGTGTCACTCACACACAGAGACACACACACACACAAACAGTGTCACCCACACACACAGACACACACAGTGTCACTCACACAACGAGACACACACACACAAACACAGTGTCACCCACACACACAGAGTCACTCACACACAAACAGTGTCATTCACACACAGGACACACACAAACACACGCACACAGGACACACAAACACAGTGTCATTCACACAGACACGGTCACACACACACAAACAGTGTCACTCACACACAGGACACACAAACATAGTGTCACTCACAAAGAGACACAGTCACACACTCACACAAGTACACAGTGTCATTCACACAAAAAGACACAGTCACACACACACACAGACACACTAGATCACGTAATTGAAATTCGACTCCTTTAAACACATGCATGATAAATACAAATAAATAGACAGATAGCAGGACAGAAAAAAGTAACCGAATACAAGAAATGACAAATGTTTCTACTAGAACAGTTTTTTATGTACATTTTTCAATTTGAAGACATTGAAAAAGACATTTCATTTGTATGTTTCTTGAATAATGGAGTTATGGATGATAAGATATACAGTAGATAACAGCCTGGATATTTATGAGAACTTAAAGCAATATGTTTTAAATACATGGTGTTAATAAGGTACCAGAAAGCGTTCAGCTTGTGTATCCTGGACACTTACAAATGCATCTTTTGAGCTCATTGCTAAAGATTCAGCCAGTCTAATCTGAGCTGACAAAGCTGCACAATCACCTACAGCCAGAAGCGGCATATTGTTTTTCACCCTAATGTAAGAGCTCATTCTGTCTTCTGCTGGGGGGTTAATTTCTTTTTGCTGCTGTTTGTAAGTGACAAGCTGCAGCGTTTGAGAGTGACGGCACCCCAGCTCAATGGCAGTCACTTCTCCAGCAAACCCTTCCTTTCTTTCTCTCTTTCTTATTACAGTCCTCTATGAAGAATCATTCAGCTACAGACGAGTGTGGTTTTAATGTGCACTGGAAAACAATGGGACACAAAAAAAAGGTGTTCTTGTTTGACAAACAAGCTGGGACTGCTAGGAGAGCTGGAGTTACTGGGAGGGAAGCTCCTCTCTAATTCAGGCTGGGGTCAGTCAGAGATGGTCCCTCTTCATTGTCAGCCAAATAACGAATCCATCTTTTTGGGTTTGAAAGGAGAGTGCTGTAATTCCATTCATTTAGCAGCGTGCACTGACTGGCCACTCCATTCCGATGGATTAACAAGGTTACAGTGAAGTTCCAGGACACTAATCCCAGATCCTGCCTCTTTGGGCGCACAGTCAGGGGCCGTTTTTACAACAAGCGAGTCGAGTCTCCTGAAAACCCCTTTTGTGTTCCAGACGTGACGGAGCAAACAATGGGCAGCAGATTTGAGAAGGGTGTCTGCTGCACTTCTGGGAGTTTTTAAACACACAAAAAAATTAAACACTGTCAGTTTACTGCTGTAGATTTTATTACATACATAAATTTACATTCATTTTTGTAATTATGGCTTTTATTTGGCAAGCTGTTTATCATTTAAAATTGACTAAATCACCCTGGTGCCCTCTGGGTCAATCACTGACCGCTAGAAACGCTCAACTGCACAAGTTTTCTAGACAATTCTTTTTTCCAACTGTGCTGCTGCTGCTGCTGCTTTTAGCTTTACTCGATGTTCGTCATCACAAAGGCTGATTATCCACAAGTTAAATATTAACCCTTTCTCTACCTTGTGCAAATCCCTCACAGGCATCCCATACATCACTGCGCTCTGGGACTTGTCTGGCAGATACTGGGGCAGTTGTGGCTGCAAGCCCTGTCTACACCAATGCCCACTCCTGGGTCATGCAAGCCAATAGCTGGCTTCAAATGGAGGTCATACTGGCAACCAGGGGGAGAGAGAGAGAGAGAAAGAGAGAGAAAAAAAAAATGGCACACACACAGAGCTTGCACGCAGCCTCGCCTAAAGTGCACAGCAGTTCATGGAATGTTCTCCATTTGATCTCTAGGTTTTCAAAACGCTCCGCTGGGAAATGACATGCTCCAGATTTCCTCCAGTTGAGACGATCCCAAGGCATTTCCTGGCACCATCCCACACTGCATGACGTGTAACGTGCAGATACTGCGCTCCCCCACCACCCCCTGCTGCTCTCAGAGTCCTCGCAGCACCAGGGCTGTCACAAACTTCTACAGACAGTGGCCATCGCAATGGTCTGACAACTGACTGCCCCTTCTTATATATGAGTGTTTCAAAGGTTCTGTGTGAATTCAAAATTACAGCCACTAGCGTCATGAAAACACCATGACCTACACGGAGTCTGTGTAAAAACAGCGGCACGCATACGGACAGACGTACATATCAACTGGATAAGTGCTTCTCTAATTAATGTCAGCTTGTGTGACATACATATGCTGCTGTTCCACAGAGGTCACAAGTAATTGTATTTCACAATCACATTGTACTTCATTGTGCACAAAAAAGGGTACATTTTGTACTCCCACTCTCCGGACAAAACCAGAGCCAGTTTTGTCACCTCGGATTCCCAGACTTTGCTCTGATGGCCCACACGTGCTACCTGCCTTCATTTCATACTCTCAACCCTGTCAAAAGCTTCCCTTGTTAAACCAATAAAATCTGAAGTAACATTGTGCCGAATGCTCGATCGAACTGGAGCAGAAGCCGAATCCTTAGGTTTCCAGAAACCCTGCTTTTTTATTGCATAAAACACCATGTATCCTAGCTAACACTACCAATGTTAACAAGCCCAAGGTCACCCATCTGAAAACACGCAATCCAACTGCACTGTAGCCCAACCAAGGACGCTACCTTTTCAATCTGTTCAGCAGGCAGCTTTCCATACATTCAAGAATGTGCATACCAAGTTTCATTAAAAGTGGACACACAGTTCTCCAGATACAGCTCCAAGCATGTGAGATACATTCTGAACATCAACTCTGAACAAGAACAGCAAACTGCTCACATGTACATTTTTCAGACTGCAGCAATTAAACAATTCGCAGGGTTTTCAATGAATAGGGTTGAGTGGCAACTTGTGGAATTATTTGAGACTCCCTGGTTTTTATTCTTTAATGCACGAGCCGTCCTTTGCTCTAAGCCTTTAATGCACTGTGACAGGGAGGACCCTGCCGCTGGTTCAGCCGAGCGGCTGCTTTGACAAACAGGAAGGATTGCCCCGAGCTGAGCTGATCAGGAGGTGATTTGGCTGGGGGGCGTGCCCGGGGAGCCTACGCCTGTTTAAGAATGTAGCAGAGCCAAAGTTTGAGGCGATTGCAATGCCATAGACGTGAGCTGCACTGCGATCTCGTATATTTGCACCGAGGAGAGAAGTACTGCACGAAACCCTCAACTCCCCGATGTGCCCGTGAAGAGGCTGTCCAGCTGGGACTGTCAACAGAAGCCGGAGTCACTGGGAGGACGCCAGGAGCACCAGACGTTTGTCAGTTTAGGGGATGCTTATCCCAAACAAGTATAATGATGGTTGTGTAGTGTAGCCGGTTCCTGGAGAGGGACGTCCCTTACAGTGGGACCAGAGCTCGCTATCTGTGGGCAAACTTATTAGCTTTGTTTTCTTCTCTGTGTTGAATCCGGCACAAGGATTACCATTGTTGGTACCCTAGGGTCGGGCCTGTGTTTCTTCACCCACTGCTCTGTGTCCGACTCATTATTCAGTGATGACCCACGCAGGTAACATCCTCCCGAACATGCACACTATCGTGATTGGAAAGCAGATTCAGCGACGGGGGCGCATAAGAGTTCTGGGAATGTCTCGGTCTCTGCTTGGCTAGGGTGCTGTGTGGACATTTAAGAAAAAACTTACACTACCCCCCTACAATCCCCAAATGCAACCTTAAGGGAGTTTTTTTTATTTTTGTAAAAAGCGATGTGCCACGACTGCAGAGGCCATTCTCTCATTAAGCTGTCGAGTGTAGTGATGTGCTGAAATGCATTTCACCGTTGCAGGAGCAGAAGCACTGTACGTCATGGCAAGGTCCAGAGGGCTGAGTCAGGCTCTGGCATGGACCACTATCCAAACAGCAGTGTGAGAGCTGCGGCCAACAGGTCATTACAAATTGCAGCTGAAACCTGGCTTCTAATTCACTTGTACAAACTAATGGCACCAGTGTTTGGTGGCTCCAAACCCACATAACCTCAACTCCTCAGCTGCAAGACTTACAAATGCAACGCTCCAAACCTGAAATGTGGGCTCATGTCTGTAGATATCACTTGATAACCCTCCGCCTGCTCATTATTGCAGTACTGCTAGAGAGCAGGAAAAAGACGACAAGCTCCATGCTGCCCAGACACAGACACAAAGTGCTGGCTTAGTGTTTAAAGAAAAGGGCTTATAACCAGGAGGTCCCCCACTCAAATCCCGGCTCACTCACTCACTCACTGTGTGACCCTGAGCAAGTCACTTAACCTCCTTGTGCTTCGTCTTTTGGGCGAGACGTTGTTCTAAGTGACTCTGCAGCCGAGCCTTAGTTCACACATCCTAGCCTCTGCATAAAGGCATCTGCTAAATAAACAAATAATAAAACAAAGATCTGTCACTCTACACTAAATCTCTGACTTTGCAAGATGCCTGTACAGTAGAACACATTCGCCCACAACTGTCTAAACTGTTCATCCCACCAGACTTGTCCTCCGGGTTGCCACCGTGGCTACAAACACATTACCCTGCAAACAGGAAATACGAGCTGCTTTCCAGAAGCACTTGCAGAGGTGCTGTTTAAAATGACGGTTGAACGCAAGAGGGGGAGTGGAAGAGGTGGCAATGTGTACAGGTTTCCTAAGCGCAGCGGCTTACCCCCTGGGCACTGGTGGGCGCGGTGCTCGGTCAGGTCCGCGAGCGAGTCGAAGTCCTGCTGGCAGCTGTAGCAGGTATACATGTCGTCCAGGTCCTCGTCTCCCTCCTGTGTCCGGTCCTCGTGGCTCGGCACACTGAGCCCCTCCTTCCTCGAGAACTCCTGCTTCACCACCAAGACATCATCTGCGGAGAGAGACACACAAGCGTAAGAAACTACAAACAAGCGAGAGGAGGCGCTCTGCACATCCATGCTCGTCCGCTTCAAAGCAGGCAAGAACTGACACTACTTTATTAAAGAGAGAGAGACAGAGAGAGAGAGAGAGAGAACACATGGGTCACACTTCGGTTTGGTTAACTCGCAAGCTAAGGGTTTTGGGGTGTTGCACACCCTGGAATGCAATAATAATAAAATCGATCACATGTAAATGTATTGTGTGAAACTACTACTGTTTTCAGTGAAGTCTTTAGATATGCCACCATTCACACAAGCACTTCACTTTATTGCTGTCAGTGTCAAGTTGAAAGAGTAAAAGCTTGATCTTGGTTATGCACACAGTTGCTGCTCAGTATTCAATCTTTAAAAAAAATAAATATCGAGCAGGGTAAGAATACTAAGATCACTTGATCAGGAATTCCAGTCATCTGGGTTCTGGAGAATATTAAAGCACACTGACCTCCTTTTTATTCCAGGGGCATTAATATCATTTTTGTTTATTAAAAAAAAAAAAAAAAAGATTTGTTGATCCGACAGATTGCAATGAAAGCAAGCACATTGCAGAGCAGCGAGAGCAGAGGTGCCTTTGGATTGAAGGCTTTGGGTTTGATCCCAGGCCGGAGTCGAGACAGCCTAGTGGGGGAGACACTGGGGCCAGAGATGACCATCTGTCCAGAGGTTAACAAAATCCTTCTGGTTTGGGGAACAAAAATAAAATTAGCAGCTCGGTCCCATATCTTCTGCTGGAGATGAGATACAGTGTAGCTGCCAGCTGTGTAAGCCCAAAGAAACTCTGTGTGCAGTGCTGTGAGGGCCCTATCTCCACTGAGCATCAGGGGAACGAGGCAGAGAAAGAGAGAGAGAGAAAGAGAGAGAGGCTAAGCAGATACAGAAATGTAACCGTCAACTTCCGAGCAACTTAACAAGCTCATCCTGTCACAGGCCGGCGACAGGAAGACAGTCTCGCTCATTCATCCCCCCACCCCTCACCCCCCCTGAAATATTCAAAGGCGTTTAAAAAATAATGAAGGATGAACAATTCCTCTGATATTTTCATAGTTATTCGGATTTCTTCTTTGTCTTATGATTCACTACAATCTCAAATCAATTCCTTCTAAATGAAAAGTGTAGCAATTGTGCAGCCTCCCACCCCTCCTCGTCAGACCGAGCCTCTCCCCAGGAGGATAGCGGCAGCCTCCCACTAACTCTTAACACATCGGTCAGTCCAGTGCAGCTGTTTCTACACAGGGTCAGAGGAGTTCGCTATGTTCCAAACACATCTCAATCTACCTCTCTATTAAGCCACCATGTGAACTCAGGCCTATCAGCCTCTGTGTCAGCATAACCTGCAGAATGTTGTGTTTTTTTTAAACTGTAACTATGTAACAAAAGACCGTGGATCCTTTTTTCTAGTGCGATTACCGAGTCAGAGGAAAGCGTTTTCCAAGAGTCCTGTACAAGCCAGCACATTCATGGGCTTTGTCAGCAAGGCACAGCGAGAGCTCATTTAGTTGGGCTCGAGTCCCTTCTCTGGTATCTCTGCACCCCTCTGGTTTTCTGTTCCAGTAAGTGGTTCCAATCTCCAGAGGTAAAATGGGTCTCGCGATGGGGCTGAAGCACACTTGATTTCGAATCCCACAGCCCCCCACGCTGACCACGGTTAGCAATGCGGACAGCATCACCTCAGTACAGTACAACACTAATATGTGCAATCCCTCGCTGCTGTATCAAATGCAGCTCCAATAGGGGCCTGGAGAAAAACATGCCAGACGATTTCTATTTTTTTTTTTTTTTACCCTGCAAAGTGATTTTTTATTGAAGCCTAAAGGAACCACACTATATAACAAATAGAACATAAACAATACACTGGCTCCTGAAAGAGTGAGGCTTCAACGCAAAGCAGATCAGCACGGCAGCAAGCTTTCTAACACTCCGATGCGTTTACTGGGCACGCTAATCTTTGTGAATTTCTATTTAAAACAGTGATTATTTTTGGATTGCGGAAGGGGTATCCTGTTTATCCAGTGTTTTTTCAAGTCTAACATTTACCACACATTGGCGCCAGTAATTCAAGGACAATGTGGAGCAAGAACTATTTGTTCTGTGAGGGATGTATCTTTGGAATTCAAGCTCACAATCTATCTGACCAAAAAAAACACACACTCAACATTTTAACATTAAGCCTACAATTCCCTTTCACTCCCTGCGTCGCATCTGCTGACAGGAGAGCAAAGGGCTGGGCTACTGATTATCCGTCACTGAGCTACATTCATCATAAAAAATTCAAAAAGCTAACTTTGTAAGGGATAAATAAAAGATAACTGGTCTAATTCCTGGGTCCTCGCAATTTAACAAGAGCGATCTCCTATCAGAGCTCTAATGAAGGCTACCCTGGATCTCGTTATCTCCTCGCAACCTCCCAGGGCTCTGACCTTTCACACCTCTCAGAGCTGTGGTTTGTTTCATTCTGACAGCCAGCGATACAAGATGCAGAGCGCTCTGTCCAAGTGAGATCTTTCACTGGGCTTTCACTGTAGACAACGCTTTTGGAAAAAAGAGGAAAGAAAATTAAAAAAAAGCCACACAATAAATCACACTACTAACCAAACTCCAAAAAAAAAAAAAAAATGGAATTACCTTTTTGCTAATCGTTAACACCTTATCTTTGGTCAACATGCAATGTACTGCACGACGTACACGTTTGGGAAAATCTTCTTAGCCCATTGGGGTGGGGGTGGGGGGCTTGGGGGGGGAGAGGCTCATTTCTGTTCCTGCGGTGTACCACCCCCTCTCAAAGACGAGAGAACACTTCCATTTCAGACATATCCAAACCTGATGAAGAGTCACTTTACATTTCTGACCTCATACCAAATAATATTATTATTAACAAATTCTAATTAGTATGACTATTATATATATTTTTTGTCTTTTACAGGTCCTTGCAATAATGAATTGGTTTGAATTGTGTTTTTACACACACATGATGTTTGCCTTCAGTTTCATCTCACTATAGTGTTTGTTGCATTTTCTGCAGTGGTATAGAGGCTTCTCTGGAAGTATTTGCTTATTGAAAATAAAATGGAATCTATTCCCCACCTCCCGCAGTGTGCCGACTTGAATTGCCCGAGGAGATTGGAGGAACACGCAACCCCACAGGCTCTCGGTTTGGGATGTGCCAGGTGGTGAACAATAACCTGGTTATCACATCCACTAAACTGCACTGTGTGAAGGCATGCATCACTTTACAGAGCTTTGCACACATACAGTATACTTCAATTACAGAGACCTACATAGCGTCCATGTGAACGTGTATTCCAAAAGTGCGACTAACGCCATACATTTAATAGAACACCCTTTTATTAGAGAAAGAAAAATCTGTAGAATTTGTATCGCTATGTACAGGTACTTCACAATACACAGAAAACACATATTGCACAGACACACACACACACACACACACACTGCGGAAATACACAAAGAACAATCTAACACTGAACTCTGCCCGTCTGCTGGACTCGGTACCGGGACTTCTTAAATCTGCTTTTCACCAGCGCAGATGAATTCCATCCACTAGCACTTCTCAAATGAGCAATAATAAACGAAAAACAAAACAGTGAGGTTGCTTTTCTTTGTACAATGCCTCCTTTTCTAAAACATTCTGAAGAGTTTGAGTTAAATGAGTTTTCACTTTTTTTTGCACATCTAAAAAAAGGCAAGAGTAAACCACAGTAACTATATTACTTTATGAAAATATGTCTTTGGCCACTTTGTTTCTTGTGCAGAAACCACAATACCAGGGATAAAAAATAGACTACTTTTATACTGTTTCTGCCTTAAAAGTCTTTTTCTGGAATATATCATGGTAATTAATCTACACAGAAACACAACAGAGAAGCACACAGAACATATTATAGGAAGATAAGTAATAAGCACAAAATAAAAGCAGCAGGTGTTCTAATCCAAGGCTATTACTGTAGCAGGGCCAGGTCCTGTAGGTGAGTACCCAGGGTCTGGAAAGCATGGGGATGATTTCACAGAATACTATGAAGATTAAAATTACTAGTCAAGTACATCATTAGTGGTACTGGTGCCTGTTACATCATGCATTGGAGGGGTATTTTAGCCTCTATTGTGCATTGTTTGACTTTGACCTTTTTATATAATTTGTTCATAGCACAGTTGTTTTTTTAATACCATTTTTTATAACATCATCCCTTTTTTAGAAGCTCATGAAACAAAACTCCCTCTCTACAGCAGTGTAGTACTTCTTAATGCTTGACATTTAAGGGTTAACTTAACTGTTACAGTACATGACAGGGTGATACAAGGAGAGAGGACAAAGCTTTCAGTATTTTCAGCTTCTTTGTTTATGGTGAATTGGTTAAAACTGATCAGTTATTCTTTTTAAGGCTTATTTTGTATTGATAAATGTATTGTGTACCAATATGTATACATTTAAGTATTTATTAATTGGCACTCAAATTTTTTCAAATTTTTTAAATGTTTACACCCAGATGTGCATAGGAGTGCCTGCACTTTTTTGTTGAGAATTTCACCCCTGTATAAATATATACATACATTTATATATATATATATATATATATATATATATATATATATATATATAGACACACACACACACACACACACACACACACACACACACACATTACATTACTTCAAATTGAAGTGCAGGAGACAAAGGACAAGCGCAATGAAAAGAGCTCTTTTGCAGTAATTAACAAGAACGTCCATAGAACCTGTCTTTTCACCTTCTTTTTAATTTGCACTGGCACCTTCTGCTTCCCCGCTGCGTCCAAATCACCTTGATTGGGGCCTCGGATGATTGCGGAAAGGAAAAGTTCTCTGAACCAACCTGAACCCCCCCCACCCTCCCCCTCCCAAGGGATGGGCTGGGACCCAGGTTGTTCATAATAATTGTTACCAAGCACAGCCAATAACGAGCCTCTTGCTAATGAAGAAAACACACACAGTTGTCTCTGTAATGAAGCTTTAAGTCTGAGGAAATTCAATGTATCTACATGCCCTAATGTTGCTGATGAAGCACGTTGCTCTGTTTGGAGCCGCTAATTAACCCTAATTTAGTTGATGTGTTTCTCATGCAGCCCCACTGCCCCTCCCCTACATTCATTTTAAATGGTTTGTGGTAGAAAATAATTAGGATCTCTGGTAAACACAATTTAATGGACCCTATAAGGTATTTGTTTAATATATTGTAAAAGCTGAAAACAAAGTGTTCTGTGACCCCTGTTAATACAGAGCCTCATGATCCTAAAGTATCATCACAATGCAGGTTTCACAGCAGGCAGGCTGCTCTGTGTGTTCAGCCTATCTTCATGCACCTTGCGTCATTTTCTAACAGAACTAATAGTTGAATAATTTACCCCCAATCTTTTTGTTCGTATTTAATCTGAATTTAGTAAATTGCTTGAGGAATACAAGCGTACCATTAGACATCTCATCTAGCGAGATCATTGACAGGACCAGTGTTCTTCTGAAGGGATCAACTGCCTTCTCATCCAAAAAAAACACCAGTTCAAACATGCATCAATCGTGCAGGTCCTGAGATCTCTCTAATTAAAGTGTGCAAGCTTTCACTGGGAAATATTTACGATGCTTCTTGAAGGAAAGCAAAACAAACAACGAGGCTCTGATGCAATATTTAAACTTCGACTGGTGGTGGGGGTGGGGGTGCAGGACAAGCGGCATGAAAAAATAAAAGGCTCCAGGACTTGCTATGAACCGGACTGATCAGCTGCAGCTGAACGAATCACCAGCTCCTCCAGTTTGAGACCCAGCAGGATCCAAAGCTGTCAGTCCTTTCTTCAGACAGATGGGTACTGGGGAAGCACTTTGCTTATTCACACACATGGCACGAGCACCACTCATACTTATTGCAGATACTATTGAACCCGGTGGCAGCCTTCAATAATGCTCTGTTTTTGCAGGTTCAGAAAACAGGAGCATTAAGTCCTAAACTGTGTTTTAACAGTCAGACTGTTTATTGGCGGATAATAGCAGTCAGCATTTCCAGGGAATAGTTGCACTACCCAGGCTTACTGAAGACAAAAGTTTAAAACTTGATGAAAATAAAACATCAATCTGGAATGTCTGGCTCAATACCTTACAGGACGGCACGGCTATTGTGCATAGCATCACTTTATTAAAGCTCCTCTATGAATTGCTCTTGTTTTTCTTTGCCTGCGTATTTTCTTCTCACTCAGTCACCCATCCTGACTCCATGAGAGCCAGGCCTTAAACTGCAAACACACAGCACCTGAAATTAAAAGCACTTCTCCCACACAGTCTCTGGTGTCATTGTTTGAAAATAAGAAAATACCAAGGGGAAAAGTGTATTTGAATGTATATATGTATGTAACCAAGTTATCCCCTGGGAACAAGAAGCACCCATACAGAGAAGCTTGGTGTCTACTGTAGCACCCAGCTTTACTTACGAAAGGTGTATGAGCACATCTGTAACAGTCTGCTAACAAACATAATCACGCGTGTCTTTCCTTGTGGTCCCCCCTCCCTTTGAGCAGCAAAACTGTTTTCCTATTATTACCTGTGGGAAATTAAAAATACATTACGTATCCCGGGGGGGTTCCACAAGGTATGAGAGAGAGAGAGAGAGAGAGAGAGAGAGAGAGAGAGAGAGAGAGAGAGAGAGAGAGACACACACAGGCAGACAGACTGACAGACAGAGAGAGAGAGCATGTCTAATTTTAAGCAGTGTGACAAATGGAAAGCAGACTCATTTTCAGAGTGTAGATATATTAATACATCTGTGTCAGTGTATACTGCACAAGTGTGCTGTGCTGCTGCTGAAAGCAGCAATTCTCATTAGTGATGCAGATCTACTTGTGAAATCTGTTACAGGCGGAAATCAGTGGCTTGCATTACAAACACATGGCATGTCTCAAATCTATCCAAAGATAAAAACAGATCAAAGGATGTCACTACAACAGGAAATATATGCAATATATATATATATAAACACACACACACATACTAATATATATATATATATATATATATATATATATATATATATATATATATATAATATATATATATATATATATATATATATATATATATAGTGACAGAGTGTGTCTGGTTATACCGTCTCACCAGGTTTGAAATTGCTGGCTGTGAGCACCCAAGATGATGAGCCACAGTACGCTGCCCTAGTCCAGCCTCCAACATGCCGATTGCACGAAGGCGCTGCTCTCTTGACAGACGTGGCATATTGTTTTTTTTTTATATTATTTTCTATTTTTTTTTTTTAATAAATGTGTTCTAATAGTGATACGTTTCTTTTGATGCTCATTTTATATATTATATATATAAAGCCCTGTCTGTAAATAAAGCACTAGTGTTGTGGGTTTTTTTGGTGGTTGGCAGGGATGGGGTTAAATTCTATCCCTGCCAAATCAATGTGAAAATGTGGCTGTTCTCAAATGAGATAATTGGTGTCAATAGGGAACAGCCACAAAATATCAAAAGAGAGTTTGAAGCTCTATTAGGAAGAGACTGCCAGGAAGTTGGGAACAAAGAAAAAGGGTATTGTGTGAACTGCAGTGTTATTTAAAGGGTAAAACAGTGTGTTTTGTATAATTTCTGGAAATAATAAAAGTGCTAAAAGTTCAGTTGTCTGTCTGGTCTGCTGTGTTCAGGGTGAAAAGAGGCTGAGCAGAGACCGGCTACGTTACAATACACACACACACACACACACACACACGCACGCACGCATACGCACACTCACACACGCATGCACACACACACTCACACACGCACGCACACTCAATTAAAATAAATAGTTGTTAGTAATCTGCATTAAACCTGCTCACTGGCTGGAAAAACAATCATGAAATGAAACGTAATACAAAACTCACTACAGAATATATTCACTGGTCAGCCTATGAACTGCAACAAGATGGTTACTACCTGCTCTACAAGTTGGTACATTTTTTATTCACTGAAGTGCGTTAGATGACAGTGTTATTTTGTGCAAATGAGTGCGTGTGTGTATCAAATACATATAAAAAGCTCCTTCACTTGTAACCTTTTAAACCACAGCACCCCGAGGAGTGGAGTTCAGCTCTGGCAAGCCAAAATATGAAAAGCATGTTTCATATTAGCTGCTTTGTGGGAATGCTACACAGTACAAGACTAATGCAAACTGTAAGATAATAAAGAACAAAATGAAAGGCTTGATGCAGTGGGGGGGGATTGGATTTAGTTACTCAAGATTATTGATGCTGCAGGAAGCTGGCTAACACTGTGCTGCTTTACAGTGCTTACTGGAGCTATATAACACCGTGCTGCTTACTGGAGCTATATAACACTGTGCTGCTTACTGGAGCTATATAACACTGTGCTGCTTTACAGTGCTTACTGGAGCTATATAACACTGTGCTGCTTTACAGTGCTTACTGGAGCTATATAACACTGTGCTGCTTACTGGAGCTATATAACACTGTGCTGCTTACTGGAGCTATATAACACTGTGCTGCTTACTGGAGCTACATAACACTGTGCTGCTTTACAGTGCTTACTGGGGCTATATAACACTGTGCTGCTTTACAGTGCTTACTGGGGCTATATAACACTGTGCTGCTTTACATTGCTTCCTGGCAAGCGGACGATTTAATAACATGAAGTCTATACCTGTCTGCACTGCCGTGGAACCCCAGCTCGGAACAAACTCGGAGGACTCGCCTTCTTCCACTGAAAGAAACAGGGGAGGGGAAAGGGGGAGGAGTGGGGGTTAAAAAGGAATCACTTTTCACAAATCCATTAAAACAGAGCAGGTGAGTTTTTGTTGTGTTTGGGGTTTTTTTTGTGACACAGAAAGAAACCTGTTAACACACAGACACCTGTTAGATTAGAGCAAATTACGAAACACAAAATCGGAGAACTAAAAATGCACCAAAACAGTGCTTCTCATTTATTAACAGACTTCAGGGATGGAAAAAAGGCTCCTATTGCATAGTAATTTCACCCATTCCACGTTTTAATACATGCTGAGATACAACCAGTTATTGAAAGAACGAATGAAGGTACGAATGGCATGCTGAAGGTATACCTTGCAGCTTCCTAATGCTACCCTTCTGCTTTGACAGTAGATAGTGCTGTCAGCCAGGATACCGAATGGCTTTGCTGAGCCCTCCACATATTCATAAGAAATTCCAATCACACACATGACGTCTGCGTTTACTAGAACAGGAAAAGAAGTTTCCAGTACACAATGGAATCGTTCCATCAAGGACTGGTCGTTTCCACAGGAGCCTTGTAATTGCAGCGCAAGTGTAAATAATGAAATCAGCCCCATTGTTGTGAACCCCCAGCAGGATGTGGCTATTAGCCGTGGCACATGACAGGGTAGAACAGGAGTGAAAGCAGAGCTCCATGGGGGAAGCAGAAGAGCACACTCAGGGGCTGATTGTGAGGAGCAGCTTGCCCAGGAGCACAGGAAGGCAGTGTGGAATATTCTCATTCTTTGATTAAGACCACATTAAAACACTCAGCTGTTTTGCTCACTTTAAGGTCACGCTGGCATTGGACTTCAGTAAGCCGTAAAACTTCTGCTCCAGTTCAACCCACTGAATCAGACCACAAACATGCATTTTGATTGAGTCATTTTCACTGTACGTAATACTTATTTCCATAACTGTCAAGAGCAGTAGATGTGTACCTTCCTTTGAAAAGCCCTGAGCCCTGACATGACAGGCAATGCTGGGAACCTGGCCTTCCTACCTACAGAAGTGCTCTAAAAGGACTGCTGTTAAGAAAGGCCAGCGAGCGTCACAATGCGATTTCACAAACAGACGGGGCTGCCAGAAACGGGTACGAGACGCTCCAGAGAGCTCTCTGGCTGGCAGTCTCCAGCGTGCAGCTGCTTGCACAGGGAAGCGTGTTTTTAAACACAGTGCTTTTATTAGCAGGAGTCCACCTGGCTACCAGTGAGCTGGCTCGTCTCAGCTCATTTACTGAAAAACAGGTTCCCGGACATGAAGTTATTCTGTACAAGTTCTGCACACCCTGCTCTTAAAAAAAGAACAAGGAGTTATTTCCCAGCTTCAGATTCTAAGAGGCCGCTCTGCCGCTACATAGCGAGGCGATTCTATACAGGCACATGTGGGTCCAACTCATTGAAACCTGTCCAATTATATATATATTTTAAATCATACATGAAAAAGTATATCAATGTTCATTTTTAAAAACAAACAGTGTTAATACATGGCACATGCACACAATAAAGACAGGGCTGCTTTTATATCATGATTCCAGCTGCCTTACACATTTCTCAGCTTTAAGTCACAAACCCTCTTTTTCCCAATAGAATAACAACCATAAATTACACCTAATCATGATTTCACTCATCCCCCACTTAATGCTCCATTAGGAAACTAATATGAGTTTAGTCGAGCAGCAAGATTTGAATTGACCAGATTAAGAATGGCAGCTAGCGAGGAGCTGGAAACGAGCTGCTCAGCACACCTCAGGAACAACGATTAGCTTTCCCAACCAACTCCTCCACAGCACACTACTTTCCATTTCGACTGCCTAGCTGGGACAGCATTATAAGAGCCTCTGTGTACGAATGCACGGTATCCTCCCTCCTCGTTGTTCACCTGCCTGCAGCTGTGGCAGCTTCGGCTGGGATCTCGTCTGATGCCAGAAGCAGGGTTGGGCCTGGATGGCAGCACATCCAGAGGCATCAGCAGGTGCTGCAGGGGCGCTATAGAGAAGAACGGAGGAACTTTTCCCAAGGAGGGGAAAACGTTCGCTTAGCAATGCTCGTCTGGTTCCCAGCAGACGACTGATCTCAAAAACTTTGTCAAGCTGGATCTTAAAAGGATTCCAATAATTGAGCATTAACAGCATGATTAGGTACCCTTTCCATATCCTCAGCACTCACTGTGTGAAGGAGTGTCTCCTGCCATTCTGCCTTATTGGTCATTCAATGCAGGTGGGTTTGACTGTATCACACACACACACACGTTTGAATCCAAGCTGGACGCAAAGCAGCTCTGCTCTTCAGGACAGCCATACCCTGCAGGTGTGGGCTAAGCAACTAAAACCAGATGTTCCCACAACATCCTATGTGAATGGGGGTCATGAAGAAGGCCAACCGCTTTAATGCTGCCCTCTGAGATTAAGCTGGACCTCACACAGAGATAGCTGGTGCCAAATCTTAAATGTTCCCAAAAACAACAACAACAAAAAAAACTTAATTAGCAAAATAAAACATATTAAAAGCTTTTTCATAAATTTTTCCTACACAATTGCCTTCAGTAAGTGAATTTCTAGATTCATATCAGCAAGTCAGTTCTAAAACGCAAACAGTTACACATTGCTGCCACAATCTGTTGCCTTTCACTGGGGGGAGAGACAGACAGACGCAGGTTTCCAATTACACTGCTAGTGTGACCACATGAGGGGCATACCAGGGCGGACCATTTTCTAAATTACATTTCAGAATTCAAAATGTACAGAAAAGTTTCAAACAGACTAATAAAAAGCACAGGAACTGTCAGGAGAGGGGGATGCTGCAAAGTGAACTGTAGAGATCAACGCTAAAACCAAACTCTCTTTCCTGTCTGGACAGCTCTGCCCCTCCTAAAGTAGTGGTAGCTACAGTATTTGCTGTCTGTTGGTCACACAGTACTTCAGGGTTGGAGTGGAGTCATAGACGGTATACTAGATCATGGTCGATAGTCAGTAGCTTTGCCTGTGACCAGTGCTTTAAATAGCCTACTTCCCTAACTTAACCCCAAACCTCACTTCTTACTCGCTTCCCTTCAGATCTGTTTGACGATTCAAAAGAATTCACTTCAAAAGAAATGTTTGGTCCCGACCCACTGGTGGGTCGCGTAACCAAACAAAGTAAAACAAACATATTTTTAGTTTGAAATTAATCAGAAAATAATTACCCTAAATATATATATTTTTTTTTTATCTCAGAAAACAAAACAGACAAAAAAGACAAGAATACTGCTAGACAAATACATTATGAATAAATTACAACAATGTAGCCCCCGTGCATATAAAGCGGCCTGGACCAGAAAGCTATAACATGCTCCTGAACGCCATCACCTCGCCAGTGTGCAGTAAATAAAACTATGTGTTCAAATGGATGCGTTTTTAAAACGAGGGAGTACTAGCGATCGAAGTACAAGTCCAGTGCCTCCACCTGAAAAGAAAAGCAAACCTTTATCAAGGAAATAGGACCACAGTTACACTGGGTTTGGTTTCATTGTGTGAAACCAAACCCAATATGCAATTGTATTTTCCTTGTATCGTTTTACACTGTAGAATCATACTTTTATCAGCGCCGTGCGTTTGGTTACTATGGCAACGGAGTCGAACACCTAGCGATTTCCTGATGGTCAGTGCATGTGCCTAGCGAGTCCGGGGATATGAAGTTATAATTTACTAATAGTTTCAAGGTATCTGTGGTTTTAATTGTTTCTGCGTAGTATTAGCAATGTAGAGAGATACAAAAACTTGGGTTTTGTCATTTGTTTGCCGTACACTTCTCCCGTGTATTTATAAAAGGCAGTAAAATATGGAAATCGTGTTCCTTTTCAATAGCGTGTCAGCATAATTTTAAAGGGTTTACAAAACTTGAAAACGTCGCTGAATTTGTCACTCGAGGTTGTTTTTTGAAAAAAAAAAAAAAAAAATCTATTTTTTGTTTGCGTGTTGTTTTTTTTTGCAGCCAACACATTTACAGAAGACTGATACATTTTTAAAGATGGTTTCAATAGCGACTCAGAAAAGTTTGACCTTTGACGCAGCGCAAATATTTCCAAGGTTAGCTCAAAAGACATTCTATTTGACAGAATAAAAATACATAGAAGATATTTAGCTGGAAGAGAGTTGTTCTCAGCACAGTAATAAGCTTATCGTTCTGGTTTGAAGGCAGCAGGAGCATAACCTGTGGGGTTTTTTGTATTTGCTTGAGAGACGCCCTTATGCATGGCGATTTACAGCGGCAACAAGTTATTACAATAAGCCAAGAAACAAGCGATACAGGTGTTTTGTTTGGGTTTATTTGTTAGCGTTTGCACTTTTTGGTAAAATGAAACGGTTTTTGCAATTATGTGCGCAATGTGTTTGTTTCTGAAGGTTGTGTACGCATACTGTAGTTGTTTTGTGTTTGTAGTGTATACGTGCAACTACTGTTAAAATATAAACTGCTAAAAATGTTCGCCTTGCTTCACTCGGCACATACATTTTCAGTCTTGGCTACTTTGCTGTGCTCCCACCCCTGTGAAGAAGTGTCAGACGATTTAAGATTGCAGCTCACTGAACCGCTTGGTAAAAGTTGCATGTTTACGATTCAAAATTGATGAAAGCGGCGATATCGCACAGCTCATGGGTTATGTACGTTCCGTTTGGCAGGATGAATTTATTGAAGATTTATTTTTTTTTGTTATTGTTAAATGTATACAAGTGTAAAAGCTTCAGAAATGAAAAACATGGTCATAATTATTAGGTCTCCGTGGTTTATTTTTTAATTATTAATTTGAACTTTTTTTTTGACTAAATATTTCAAGTTATTTAAAAAAACAAACTAGGTACAAATCTAAGTGAAATTGTCTGTGTTGTATTTCTGTTGGTTATCTTTAGCAGTAAAATACATGGTTGTGCCTGCAGCAAAAGCAGGAAAGCAGAGTGCATGAGTATGCAGAGGAAGTTTTAACCTGCCTCACAGGGTCAGAGCAGCATTGCAGGCTTGTACCCTTCAATCAAGGCTGAGACAGCAGGGTGCACAACTAGACCAAGTTCAGATCCCAGCTCAGAACCCTCAGACGCGCAGGATTCCATCTTCCTGTCAATCATCTTGTACTGGCGGGCTATGCTGCAGAGCAGTCCACCTCAACACATTCTGGGCCCGGTCAGGCTTTCAAAAGTACACGCGCAGTGCAGTGCAGACCCACACCTTAAACTAGAAACTGATCTCCCTGGGGACATACACATCCTTGACACAATTTATTTTCGCACTGAAATTCTAAATGCTAATTGCTGCTCTCGCGGCTAGAAATATGTGGTGCTATTTGCATTTCTTGACCCTCTTAAGCAGTGTTAAGCTGTTCCATTACTGTGTGCTAATGTTGCAAACGTTGCTGAAGGCAGTGCAGTCTGCGAGATGGCACTTTAAGAACATAAGAACATAAGAACATAAGAAAGTTTACAAACGAGAGGAGGCCATTCGGCCCATCTTGCTCGTTTGGTTGTTAGTAGCTTATTGATCCCAAAATCTCATCAAGCAGCTTCTTGAAGGATCCCAGGGTGTCAGCTTCAACAACATTACTGGGGAGTTGATTCCAGACCCTCACAATTCTCTGTGTAAAAAGTGTCTCCTATTTTCTGTTCTGAGTGCCCCTTTTTCTAAACTCCATTTGTGACCCCTGGTCCTTGTTTCTTTTTTCAGGCTGAAAAAGTCCCTTGCGTCGACACTGTCAATACCTTTTAGAATTTTGAATGCTTGAATTAGGTCGCCACGTAGTCTTCTTTGTTCAAGACTGAACAGATTCAATTCTTTTAGCCTGTCTGCATATGACATGCCTTTTAAGCCCGGAATAATTCTGGTCGCTCTTCTTTGCACTCTTTCTAGAGCAGCAATATCTTTTTTATAGCGAGGTGACCAGAACTGCACACAATATTCAAGATGAGGTCTTACAAGTGCATTGTACAGTTTTAACATTACTTCCCTTGATTTAAATTCAACACTTTTCACAATGTATCCGAGTATCTTGTTAGCCTTTTTTATAGCTTCCCCACAATGCCTAGATGAAGACATTTCTGAGTCAACAAAAACTCCTAGGTCTTTTTCATAGATTCCTTCTCCAATTTCAATATCTCCCATATGATATTTATAATGTACATTTTTATTTCCTGCGTGCAGTACCTTACACTTTTCTCTATTAAATGTCATTTGCCATGTATCTGCCCAGTTCTGAATCTTGTCTAGATCATTTTGAATGACCTTTGCTGCTGCAACAGTGTTTGCCACTCCTCCTACTTTTGTGTCGTCTGCAAATTTAACAAGTTTGCTTACTATACCAGAATCTAAATCATTAATGTAGATTAGGAATAGCAGAGGACCTAACACTGATCCCTGTGGTACACCGCTTTGAACAGAGCACGGGCGGATATCAAACAACTTGCACAGAATCCGCGCACGATGATGAAAAACAATTCCCTCACAAATCCCAAACCATCAGGGACATTAGAACACACATTTATAATTGTGATTCTTAAAGAAGATTTCATTTATTAAAGGCTGCCGGCTTTTACAGGAAGCAAACAAAAGCTAGCGTTGTTTGTCAGCCCACGTGCCCCCAGAGATGCCAACCCTGCCTCTTCACAGCAAGACACACTCGACTCTGTAAAGAGGCTCTCTTTAATAAAATAGAACACCAGGAAGAATGGAATGGCTTCCAGAACAAGCAGGAGGTGCAATGAATCAACAAGTACAAGTTCCCAGGAGCATGTTCTGCTGGTGTAACGAACAGGCTGTGTTTTTATGAAATGGCTTTGTTTATACAGGGAGATGAAGTACAGATCATCATGTTCTTAATTATTGAAAAGAAGGCAACTTGTGGTTTCCAATGTTGAGAGACAAGGGAACTTCTTGCTGATGTGTTCAAGTCAGTGTGGGTTATTGCTCTCTTTGGTACCGGTATGTATTTTTAAAACAAAAAAAATCAACCACAAAAAATATTAAAAATAGTGAGTTAATGCTTTTGGTTGAAAATAAATCCCACGGTGATTCGAGGAGCACAAGGTCTTCTGTCACAATCAAACAGGTACCCGTGACACAGAGTGGGAACACAGAATGCACCCACTGCAGGTTGAATCAAAGCCATTCCTGCACACTGGGGCTTTCTTGGCCAGCATGGTTTCAGAGACTCATCCCACAAGACAGATTACAGCTCAGGTCCAAACCCACTCCGGCAGTTTTGTGTGGTACAAACAAAATATCTAATGGCTTTCGTTGGGATAGTACATTAATCCCAACTTCGAGAGCTCTGGAAGGCACGCCTCCCTCCTACGCCTTGGGCATGTTGTGTGATTAAGCCCTCCCCACTTACGGGATAAAACTTGGTATCCCACTGGAAGCCATTAGATATCCCGCTATACTGTGCGTGTCAGCATCCTCTCTATTAAAGTCAGGAGGACGACTCCCCGGGTTTGCTCATCAGCTATTCTACTGAAAAGCCTGTGCTGGGGTCTGATCCGCATGGAGGCCAGGGTTCATTCATTAGCATCGGCTCACCCTGGGCTCAGACGGGTGCTGTACTGCATCAATGTAAAGAAGAAACCGCAGTGCATTTACAGAGCCGCATTAACGATCTGCGCACTGAAGCTCGGAACCTTTACTTGCATGAAGAGGGGTTTTTGTTTCAGATGCATTTGTCTAAACATGAGCATTATATATATATATATATATATATATATATATATATATATATATATATATATATATATATATATACACACACATACACACACACAGTATATCTATCTATCATTTGAAGCCCACTGAATGTGATGGATGGGTTTTTGATGACCACATATTTTTATTATTTTTTTCAAAATTCATGAGTGAATCTGTCAAAGATATGCCATACAAACCGACAGACAGATTACATAGAAAAAGATGGATAGCCTGAGGGAGTTGGAGCTTCAATATTCCAGAGACTAGCGGCATTAAAATGCAAAGCAGCATTAAAGAAAACTTGACTACGGAGTATTTGTGTAGCCGACCCCACAGGGAGATCCTGCAGGAGACAGAACTAGACACCCAGTGCACCAGGTCTCTCTGTGAGGAGGCAGGCATGCTCAGGGGCTAGCCTACACAAACCTCAGAGACAGAGAGAGTGCTGCGGAGGTCACTGCTAGCCCACGGTTCACACCAAGTCCCGTTGGCAAGGTACGATGTCGCCCAAAGCCATCGACCCCTCGGTAGTCTCCATTGTGCTTTTCAACACTCCCTGTTCCGTGCGAAGCTTTTTAAAACTTGCAGAAGCATGCTTCACTGAAGCAGAATGTGTGCATGTTTAGAGATACATTTCTATATAAAAACATACTGGAACATACAGTGTGAATTCTAAAGAAGTTTGCTCTTCCTGTCAATCCAGCAGTTCTCTTGAGTTTAAGACATGTAGATTGCATATGCAATATTCAAACAGAGTGTTGATGAGATTTAGGGAAGGGTGTTTATCCTCCACTGTCTCTGTATTATTGGGACACCGTGCAGCTACAACCAATGCCAGCTCTTTCCTCCCCATCCAGCTACAGCGTTCCTCTGTAATGAAGGTCTTTTAACTGCTCAAGTCATCCTGAATCGAGCCAATCTCCAGTTAACAGCACTGTTGGCAGTGGAACCTGGAACATGCTGGCAGTGGAACCGAAGCAGCAGCAGCACAGCTGTGCAGAATAGTATCCGTTTCATGACCGCTGCTACCCATGTATGGCATGTTGTCTACCCAATTTATGTTCATCACCGCACAACTTAAATCGTGTCATGGAAGAGCAAGGCAGAGGAATCTCAGAGCAGGGAGTGCACCGGACACACAGCGTGGCCCGACCTGCTGATTGCAGATCACTCACCAGGGAGCAGACAAACGAGGGATTTCACCTTCATCAGCTGCGACACACCGCAGACAGCTGCAAAGTACAGAATGCCACTCATAATACCCATGGATATCAGGACTGCTCAGCCCCTGACCACCTTCCACTGCCTCCTCAAGAACCCTAACTGTAAACGTCACAGCTCTCCACTATACTGGGCTATATGGCACTCAGTTGTACCAGTACTTGCATCAGCTTGTAATTGCACTGAACTGCTCCATACCTTGCTGCATTCAACTACTGCTCTTAATTATAACCACTTCCTGGATCTTGTATTTGACTTTACTCTAGGTATCCATACTCACGTTTTTTGTAATTGCTCTTATTTTAAATCATTCTCATCCACTCATCGTACCCACTACCTGCTCAAACTGGACTTTACTCTTATAAGCACATATTTTTTATATATTTAATCCATGCCTATTGAAGTTCTCCTGCTGCTGTGAGGAGGACAGGATCAGTAATGAGGTGAGCAGACGAGAGACAGGATGCCTCACATTTCAGGAGCGGGGCTGGGGGTACTTTCCACTGCCCTGGGGTACTTTCTCAACAGTCTGGGTCTTTCATACGATAAACAGAAAACTGTTTTTTTCTGTTTCTTCATATTTATCAGACCCTGAGCAAATCGCCAAAGCAAGATAGGTTTAAGTCACCTCGGCTGTAAACCAGTGTGGCCTGAAAAGTAATAATGTAGGCCTTGATCCAAAGAGACAAGCACACCTTAGTGGTATTGCATGACCGGATTGGAGAATCGTTGTTCGAATTCTTTGCCCATAACTGCCCTAGACCGGAGGGATCACTTTCTTTCAGGGTGCTTTGGAGCACTTCTAATTCAGTATCCATACCTCAAGCCAGAGCTGGACTGGGGGGGTCCATCATTAATCTTAGGGGTTGAGGAAGAGACGGTGTGCCGACCCTGTCCAGCTTCAGGAGAGCATGATTTTCAGTTCTGTGCGATCTGCATTCAAACCTGCGCCAACTTACATTCACTCCTCTCCTTTCCTTTGACATTTATTGCTCTCTTTACTGTCAACTTGCTCCCTTTGTGTTAAATGTCAACTTGCCCCTGGTCACTATGATAAATGGCTTTAAGAACATCCTATATTTAAATTGATAGACCGAATACAGTGCTTCCTCGGTCTTGGTTAGAACATGCCTCGGATATAACGCTCCTACAGCATGTCCTCCAATTCCCTATACTAGTGAGTCATGCAATATTTCCACAGTAAATGCAGTACCGGTGTTGTTCAAACTGTCAGCAACTTCTCAGTCTAACTTCCGTTTCTGTCTCTTTTGATGCAGTATCTGAACTGAAGAAAAGCTGCACTGGCACTTTATAAACACAGTCATCTTACTCAGCATTTGTTTTATAATGAAATAAATATTAAGGCCTATTACGTGGTTATTTTAATGTATTTACTTTCTTGCTGCGAGAGGAGCTGCAGCTTTCTCCGGGAGACGAGATGTTTCAGCCCCGCTCCGGCAGCCAAACCTGGGGCAAGCTCATTCCCTCTTCCCCTCGCCAGACCCGCTCTCCTTCTCGCACTTGGTTTGCTTGTCTGTTGTTTCGAACTAAACTCCCGACTGCCGTTTAGCCAGGCTATTTATAGTTAATTAACTGCTAATTAACATGATCCATGAGTGGGAATGATACCTTGTTAAGAACTGTGGCAACGATAAAAGCCACACTTACCAGGTATTACTTGAGGGCCTTTAATAGCGACAGTATTTCAATGATTCATGCCAGAGCGACTCCCTTGTTGAATCGCTCACCACCTCACAGGACCAATGTTGCCAAGACACTCAGGATGTGACAACTTTTGGTTTTCCGGCTACCAGGAGCTTACTGTACGTGCCTCAAAAGATAAAGCCCCCTCAGGCATGACATCACTCCATTCAACAACTCCATACACCTGCCTGCATCACACCCCGAAACACCTACAACTCTCCTTAAAATAACAACGTTCTTCTACACAATCAAAAAGGGTTAGCCTCTTCGAGAGGAGCTGATGAATATCCAGTGCTTGCAGGGTATGTCTCATTTAAAGCTCCCGTTGCATGAGGAGTCATGTCAGCTTCTACAGGTAAATCAAAACCTGAATGGCTCAACTTGCTGCACTATTCTCTGATCCGATCTGGTGCTCCGAAACTCTGCATGCACTGGCTGGGTCTGTAACTGGTGGATAATGCTTAAACAAAACAAGGACACAACACATTTGAAGGCACACTTCTCTCGTTAATTATTAATAGAAAATAAAACCATAAACCAGAAGGTGACAATTTTTTCTCCACAGTTCTAAGAGCAGTTGTGTGTGCGTGTGCGTGAAAGACACATCCTTAGTTTTGTCAAACACTATGGTGTTGATGACAGCAGGGTGCCACAGCAGTTTTTCAAACCAGCCCCCCCCTAGCTATCATGTTACCGTCCATCCACAAGCAAAACTCTATGTCATGAATCGACATCAACTCGCCCCTGCCCCCACCAGCAACACTACCTGCTTCAACATGGAGGGGTATAAAAATACAGATAAAAACCAAGCAGCACACAGTATGCCCGTGCACTGTGGAGCCCTGGCACAGTCTGCTGCCAGCGAAGGATTTCTTATCTCAGAAATGGGTCACTGTGTCCAATCAGGCTCTGGATCGCAGCATAAACGGTGTTGCTGCCTGGCACAGCCTGCTGATCCTGGCACATGCGTGGAGACAGGCAGGCGTGGAGGCAGGCAGGCAGTTTCCTCATGCAGTCCAGGGCTGCCATTCACCCAGCCTTCTCATTCCCCGAGACACGGCACACCCTCCCAGTCTTCCCCTGTCCGAGACATGGTGCACTCTCCCATTCTTCCCCAGTAAGTGAACACATCATCAGCGGGGCGTGAACTCCAAGACAGGATTGCTCCAGGATTCAGGAGCCCACTCCCTGGCTCTTTTTCCGAATTTATAAAGGAATGAGACACGCCACGTTTTTTTGTGAAGAATAAATACTTCTACAGATGTTAAATTTCATTCAACTGAGAAAGGCAGACAGCAGGAATTCAATGTTGCGGCTCATGACAAGCACAATGCAATGCAGGGAGGGGCATCCACTGTGCTCACTATTATTAAGCACACAGTAAAAACCATCACCAGTGAAAGATTTCAGACACGTCACGAATTAAAAACGACCGTAAAACAGGCAACAACATCAGAACAGTTAATTTAAAGATTTACAGCCTCTAATTAATTATGCAAAACCTGTAAAATTCTCAATTAGACATGGACAAATAGCCTTTTTTGAGAGCTCTCAAAGATTGGGGCAGTGAAGAGATGCATTTAAAATCCAACGCAGAGCCAGATTCGTTGCTGTTTGTAGATTTGATTGAAGCCACATTAGAAAAGTAGAAACCTCAAAGCCACCTAACTCTGCCCTGCGTTCAACACGATCAAACAAGCGCTTCTGCTGCCGTGATTAATGATCTTTTACAGTTAAAACTGAAGCAGCAGCAGCAGCAGCTTTGATGTACTGTGTACATTCCCAATGCTGGAAATGCTTGTGCTGCTGAATACAAAAATTAAGAAATAGCAGATTTCAAAACACCACTGTCTTCGTCATCGAGACTGGTCCTTTCAGAAAGTGCTTAGTCCTAGTTTTGTCAGAAGATGCCGACACTTTCTGTAGTCACTTTTACACACAACAACATTTAAAAGAGGTGCACATCTGTACTTTAGATCCCAAACAGGGATCAATTTATGAAAAAACAGGTTAAATAAAAAAAAAAAAGAAGAAGTGTATGACACAGCAGTATGTTGCTGGGTTACACATTCCAGGCATGGTCAGAGACTTGGAGGGCCATCTAAGTGACTTGTGTGCAGAGTACAGTAAACTTTCAATGTTTGACCAATAAATGAAATGCATCTTTGTTACTCCCATATTCAGTTTATGAACCATTCTAGCTGGAGCCCCAACACGACAGCAACGTTGTCCAGATGTTTCCCCTTGTCCTAAAGGAAGTGGTCAGGGGCACATCTGCAGGTCATTCAGACAGCAGTTTCACACCTGCTGTAACTTCTGGACATCAATCCTGGGGTCTGCACTACAAGTATTTTGACTGTTTGCTTTTTCACCACTTGTGATTTTGCAGTTTATTTTAGCGCACGCTGAGGACGACAGACAGGACAGTATTCACATCAATGCTGGGACACGAGAATGAAGCCATTAGTGGCAGCAAAACAAAAAGTGACTAACACACACACACCCACACACGTGCCCCCCCCCACCACACACACACACACACACACACGCTCGCACCCCCCCCCACACACACACGCAGTGCACACACACCCACACACGTGCCCCCCACACACACGCACAGTGCACACAGACACACACACGCAGTGCACACACACGTGCCCCCCTCACACACACACGCAGTGCACACACACACACGCGCGCACCCCCCCCCACACACACACACAGTGCACACACACCCACACACGTGCCCCCCCCCCCCCCCCATTACATTGTGTGTGCGCACGTGCACGTCTGTGTGTCGCAGACACATGCTCGCACCCCCCCCCCCCCCCCCCCACCACACACACACACACACACAGCGCATTCATCCCCCCACCCCACACACACACACATGCATCCCCCCACCCACACACACACACACTAACACAAAAGCGCGCTACTTTGGCTCAGAATCCTGCACTTCTTTGTTCTCTTCGGAATGTATTTCCGGAGGAAAGCTCAGGGTGCAATGGAGATTTTTGTGTTTGTTTAAATTCTTTCTGCTTTTTGCTACTCTCCTCATGGATTGGAAGAAAAGTGCAACAAAATCATTTTCATGTTACCAAGTCCCAATAGGATTAAAAAAACACATCTGAATGCCTCTGTATAAACTGAATTTGCAGTCCCTTAATCTCTAGATTCATATCCAATAAACAAAACGAACCTAAAGAAAAACAACAGAGCCAGTTCCATCCCATCTCTACAAGACGCCAGGCCGCCTTCCATTCCAATAACGCAGAGAACAGGGTTCAATCGCATGATAACACAAGACTTGTACTCTGCTTTCCAGCACGATCACAGGCTGTGAGGTTACACAGAACAAACACGTCTTCCTGTCACCTGAAAAACAATCCCTGTGACCTACAGAGACACAGAGCCGCCTGTGGAGAGAAAGCAGAGTAAACCCCGAATACAGGCTTTAACAAGCACTCCCTGTACAGCAGCAGCAGGACCTTCAGACGGAAGTACCCGTCAGTCTTATTCACTTCATACAGACTTGATTAGACAGTAGGGCAACAAAACACTACGGTACTCCACCGAGGAATGGCTGGTGAATATTATCTGCAATTTAAACAACGTACAGGATCACATTCACACAGTCTGAACAATGTGTGTTTTGGTAAAGTGAAACAAACTGCTAATGTTGAACTAGCAAAAGACAACCACAAGGTGCATGTACTATAGTAGCCGTTTAGTGAGTTTCACGTAAGTGAGAGTGCCTGTCAATGAAGGCTCTGCCGTGTGCATCCCGAGTCGAAGGCCAGCGCGTTAACGAAAGTCCAGGTCAACAACAACACAGCACAGCCTTCACCGAGAGAGCACTAGCGCTATTACAAACCAATTTCTCTCAGCATTTACTTTAAAACAACAATTTGAAGCCTAGATTCGTTGGGTACCCTGTCGCTGAAAACAGTCCCATAAAGGATCACACAGAAAATGACAGAAAAAAACAAACTTTATAAACAAATAACTTTACTTAACCCATTCATGCCTACAATAGACTATCTACCTGGTTTCTCAGTACCTTCCTTGTTGACCAGGGATAGTTGTCAGCTCCATCACAGGTCTACTTATTGAAAACTCCAGCTAAGCTCACAAAAGGTCTACATTTTTAAAGAACTTTTCCTCAGATAGAACTGTGCTGCAGCCCCTTTATTTCGTATGCCCTTTTCCAGACCTCCATCTCAGTGTTGATTCTTTCTGTTTGATGAAGCTATAAAGCATTGATTAAAGGAGACCGACCAGTACAGGAAACAAGAAATAAAAGGCTTGTTTTTTTTTTTGCAAATCCCTCGACCACCGCTGTGCTGGTATAGGTTGATGAACTCACTGTATCTCAGAGAGATAATGCAAAATAATTCCCCAAAGGAAAAAAAAAAACAAACATTAAAATAATTTTAGGAGGTAGTTAACCCTTTCGATCCAACAGGTTATATTTGAAGAGTGCTGCAGGGTGCAATAGAGATGTTTTTAATATAGACCACTGTGTGTGTGTAATTATATAATCATCATAATGCTAATTTTGAAGGTGATCCTATTACACTTCAATAGTTGCTACTATATAAATAGAGAAGGTAGTACGAGTCCATTCCTACAAGTGTACTCGTATCAGAATACTAAGGGCTGTATTTCACGACTGCGTTCCTGAGCTTACTCAGATAGAAAGATTAACCTCAGAAATCACTTTCTTTTTTCAGAACGCACTACCCGAGGTTACAAACGAGAATACGGCACAGCTCAGGGGCGGAGGTGAGGGGGTCAGGACCGTCATGCAGGAGGGATACCTGACACGAAACATACAGTTAAAGCAAATAATATTTGGAGATTTTTAATGAAGGGGGAGGAGGGCCGATTTTACTAAGACACACCTGAGCTTGTTACCTAGACACACTGTGGCTAATCAAGCTGGTAGCAAAACCTGGAATGGATCACACTGCTATGCAACAGAAGAGTTATTTCCATCCTGTGTGTTTTTATTAGACTTGTCTGAATTGGACCACTTTATATATTGCTTAGTTTCCTCCCTCACAGCATCTCCAGCAGGAATCTGATTCAGGGCTCCAGCACTCTCCCCTCCACTCTGCGCAGGTAAAAGGAAAAGCACACACTTTATAAAAGGGATTAACAGTTGCGAGTATAATAAGGAGAAAATATATATTTTATTTTTACCAAGTGTTTATGTAGAACAAGGTTGACACAAAAAAAAAACAACCTTGAAACCGCAACATCCAGAACCCCTAAAAGAAGGACAACGATGTCCTCAAGAGTGACAACACAGCAGTTAAACACCACAATTAAAAACAGAATCAGAAGAAACGTTATAGCTTCAAAGCTACAACTTATTCATAAGGCCGCTCAATTGACAAAACAACAAAAACAGTCAGAGGGGCTGATAAACCCCATTGCTAAGCTGGTACAGTGGCACAGCACGCAAGCAGACTCTCTTATTAACACAGATCCTACCACACAGGCTGCTGATAAGAAACACACAATGGCAGACATGGCCACCAGGGAGAGGACCACTACATTCTCCTCCCAATAGGGGGCACTGCAAGCAATTGCTGGGTGTTGGGGAGCACTGGAAGAGAAGACACTCTTCTTGATGGTAGAGCGTATGATGTAATAATGTGATGGAATAATAACTGAAGTGAAAGAAAGAGGGCTTGTAATTATAACAAACCAAATACCATGAAGAGCATGCAATTTCAAAGGCAAGACAACTATCTGGTGTTCTAATAGAATTGCTGAATTTCCACTGATCAAGTAACTACCTTAGAGAATGTTCAGAAACACCCATTCTAGAATGACCAATACCAACTATTCTAGAATGACCCATGGTAAGCTTTCTTTTTTTAGGAGTTTTTAATCATCCAAGCTTCCCTGGTGTTTAATTTCACTGCAGCTGGTGTATAACCTTACAAAAAACACACCCTTACTTACAGCAGCTCTCCACTGCGTAATCCCCCTGCATTCCTTCTTTTCACTGTATGTAGCAAAGTGTTTTTGAAATGCATAAAATCTAAAGTTTAAAAGGTAAACTGTATTATATGTGTGTATAGTAAAAACAGATTCAACTGGGGATCTGACTGCGATTCATACAAAATACATCTCCATTTAATATCATTACTGCAGGCCTACAGACAGTGTATTGCGTTTTAATAATACATGCATTATTCTATTTCTCAACATGTATGTTTGCCTTTGTTTATTTGTACGCCGCTACACTAAGCGCACACTGTGCTCTAGGGCGCTTTCTTGTGCGGAATGGCACAGTTCAGTTGCCGGCACGACTGGCTGCACTGACCGCTCCAGAGCGCGGGGCTGTGCAGGGAACCCGGGATGACTTCATAGGGCGGATTACCCACAATGGCTGCTCGTGTCGTGCAAGGGTAAAGCTAACCCAAGAGGCCGCAGTTCTGCTCATGGAAGCGGCATGTGGCAGCGGCTCATCCTCGCTCAGCCTGGATGGAATGGCAGCATAGATAATGCATCGTGTACGCCAACCATTTCACTACTGCATTAAGCAAAGACTTCTAAAAGACACAACTTACCCGGACTGCTACGTGAACAACATCTACAGAGAGACGATTCGAAAAAAGAGGGCTAGTGCTCCTGCATTTAATACGCCACGTTTTATTTATTTTATCACCGAGTAATAATACAAATAGCATATGCTGTTTAATATGCCATAACCCCCGAAACTAAAATATCACCATATTCGGTAAATTATCCAACAATTCATTATTTTTTCGAGGAAATATAATATGATTAATTGTTTTTTATATAATAATAATAATAATAATAATAATAATAATAATAATAATAATAATAATAATAATAATAATAATAATAATTCCATATAATCTTGGATATTTTATGCAAGATAAACTCATGGGTCGGTAACACAAGAAAGCGCATTAGCGAGAGAGGCTGACACTGTGTATAATACCGTAGTAATCACAGACCGAGGATTTATAGTTAACAGCCTTGTGCTTTCGGTTCAAATGCCCGCAGAAAACAAAGTGTTCTGTACTGCTGGGTTCATCGGGAGACCGAGTAAATGAACCCAATTCAAGGCTTATTTTTAACTATACTGTAAACCAAGCGGGACCGTCAGCCGCTCACGCTGGGCTTTACAAGCTGGCCTTGAGGGTTGATAATTGAGATTAGTTTTGTAGTTCCTCATTTTAATGGGCTGTAGACTAGACTGTGAAATGCACGCATTCGTATTTTACGAGCAAGAGAAGTTTTCAAAAAGCGAAAAAACAAAAGCATATCTATCTATATATACACACACGATATATCATGTTGTCGTGATGTTGTGCGTAAGTTATTAAATCGCATCCCTTTGTTTTTGCAATGCAGCTGTCCCGACGTCTAGCCAGATGGTATACAGAGTTTAAAGGCTGGCATCAATATTTACTATCGGATTTCGGTATGTCATGTCTTTGTTATTCTATCAAAGCTAAAGTGAGGGATAAAAAAGTCGTGTTTATGAAATAGCATTCATAAAGTACACACGTGTGTATTTAATGTATAAAAGTGATTCTTTTTGTAAAATGTTCTCGATTAAAACCTAAACTTTGACATAAAACACCACGTGACTGGTGTTTTATGTCAAAGAGGTTCCAGACGCGGAACACGAAGCGCCGACAGTCCCTGTTGGAGGAGGCGCCCCAACCCAATAAAACGCGGAACACGAAGCGCCGACAGTCCGTGTTGGAGGAGGCGTCCCTACCCAATAAAATGCGGAACACGAAGCGCCGACAGTCCCTGTTGGAGGAGGCGCCCCAGCCCAATAAAACGCGGAACACGAAGCGCCGACAGTCCCTGTTGGAGGAGGCGCCCCAGCCCAATAAAACGCGGAACACGAAGCGCCGACAGTCCGTGTTGGAGGAGGCGTCCCCACCCAATAAAACGCGGAACACGAAGCGCCGACAGTCCCTGTTGGAGGAGGCGCCCCAGCCCAATAAAACGCGGAACACGAAGCGCCGACAGTCCCTGTTGGAGGAGGCGCCCCAGCCCAATAAAACGCGGAACACGAAGCGCCGACAGTCCGTGTTGGAGGAGGCGTCCCCACCCAATAAAACGCAGAACACGAAGCGCCGACAGTCCGTGTTGGAGGAGGCGTCCCTACCCAATAAAACGCGGAACACGAAGCGCCGACAGTCCGTGTTGGAGGAGGCGTCCCTACCCAATAAAACGCGGAACACGAAGCGCCGACAGTCCGTGTTGGAGGAGGCGTCCCCACCCAATAAAACGCGGAACACGAAGAGCCGACAGGCCATGCCCTTCGTTGTGCCTCGATGCAAGGGCGCTGGAACTAGGGGTGCTGGGGGTGCGCTAGCACCCCCTGGCTTTGCGTGGCTTCCATCATATACATGGGTTATAGTTTTATTCAATGGCTTTCAGCACCCCCCCTTTTAAAAATCGTTCCAGTGCCACTGCCTGGATGGCTCGGGAAAATATAACACTCGGTGATAAACTGTGCGGGCAGGACGGCGCTTAAAGTACATACATGAGCTTTTAATATGAGCCCTGATTACTTACACTAAACACCATACGAGCCCCAGGGCAATGAACACTGAGAGGATATCTACATATACACTCGTATTATTATTTAAAGTACCAGATGGAGTCTGTAATTGGTCCCATCCCAACAACACAACGTCAGTAGAAATGTTAGCAGCCCTGGCTGGGTAAGACTAATTGATTGATCAAAACCAGATCGAGACAGGCACAGTGGATGAGTGTAGGGATGCGCGTCTATTTGTAAACGCAATCTGGAATAATGAATTGGCTCCCAATGCAAACGTGGTTTATTATTTGTGAGCTCGAAATAATAGTTTACATGAACCAAAAGTATCAGCTGTCCTCCACATAAACAACAACAACAACAACAATAATAAACAACAATAATAATAATAATAATATTGACATGCATGGCCAAACTTGAAATCATATATTTAAACTTTTTTCTTTGTTAATTGACAACTATGTATCTGCTATATCTAGAAATTAGCTACACTGATTAATTTCCTAGGTGTAGATAAAAAACCACGTTATATATACGTTATATATAGTTACACACGCGCGGGCAAACAATACATCACACTGCTTCGGATTTCACAATACCCGCCGAGCTTCTGCACAAAATCTGATTGGTCATGCTGGAGCTCATGCTTGCTGTTGAAACACGTTCAAGAAATGAGAGAGGGGTGTCCGCTTACCTTTAACGGAGCGCGGCTTGGCCTGCTTTCGTCGGGACATTTCCACGTTGTGTCCTTTTCAGTTCTCAACGGTTTGTCCTTTGCGATTAAGTCATGCACATCAATTTTTTTCTTTTACTTCTTCGCCTGTTGCAATGCGACAACTTAAGTCTGGAGCTATAAGTCCTGTAGCACTTCACAAAACCTTGCTCATGAAAAAAAACAAAACGGGAAGTCTTTTCCTCAGCTGTTCCCCCCTCAACTTCTTCGCACAGCTGTAGTAGATCAACCTGTAGATTTCACAAGATAACTTAAGAGATGTCTGAGCCCGTGACAAGCCGGGTCTATTGTTTGTGCGAGCGTACACGACTGGTGCACCGTCTCGGCGAGCAAGCCCGAGTTGCACAGCCCACTTGCGGGTGCCAAATTACGGCAATATCTCACACCTGATCGTCCACAGAAACAGATGCCAATACGGTTCAATAATCACATTACCTTAATTAAACAACGATGCATTCTGTTTCCGCAAGCTTGATCTTGTTTCTTTCCTTGCTAGAAGCGTGCCTGTGGTTCTCTCGTGGTGCAGTTCTCGGAACAGTATCGTTATTTTTGCGCTGGTTCTGGTTGCATTGGGCTACCTCCCCCGTGCGCTATATCTCACAAGGTTCCACTGGTACTGCTATTTTGCCCAGCATGTCTTGCCTTGCATTTAATATGATTGTTTTTGGAAATGTTTGCGATTGCTAGCCTCTCTCTCCCTTTTTCTTTGTCCTGGCTCTCGTCTTCCCTCCGCCTCCTGCTCTAACTGCTGGCTGGGCTGCAGTGCAGACACACATAATAAAGCCAGGCTTGGCTGGAAATGTAGCCGAGTCCCAGCAGGAGGATGTGAGAGTGGAGTCCCGGCGGGGGAGCGCTGTGATCCCGCAGGGAGCTCCGCACAGCCTGGGTTGAGCAGACGCAGAGAGAGCCAACAGCACCGAGCCATGGACAGCCATGGAAACTACAGCTCAACTTCAGCTCCGATCAGGGCCAAAACGCGGAGCTCTGAACAGCATCGCCGTGCACACAAAAAGGACGGACTGGATTCTCTGTATTATTTTTCCTTCCTTTGCTTTCCTGTCCCGCCGCTTGTTAAGCAGCACTGCTTTGTTTTAATATTCAACGTTGTATTAGGTCATGTTTTTTTTTTCTTCTTCATAAACATGCCCCGTCTTTGTTTAGGTTTGTTTTTAAAAGCGTGTCCCCGGGGTTACTTTGTTTATCTGTCGCCAAAAGTAAGCCCGCTGTTCATTGTGTTCCTTTCTGTGCGCAATAGATGTTTCTGTGCGCAAATCAAACGGAAGTTTGAAAGCAACACTGTTGTAAGCCCACAGTGTGGAGATAACCGCGGTCATGTATCCTGGTGCTGTCCTCCTTTTAATAATATTAATTCCGTTATTTTTTAAGGGACGCGGGCAGGCCAGCAAGTACGTGGTTGTGTGCGGTGGTCTTCTCTTGTTATTATAGTTCTTTGGTCATTTTTTAGACACACCGACTTGGCAATGCCATGTTATACGTGTTATTAGATGCATGCAATACACTGTCCTGCTCATGAAAAACATTTTCAAAGGGGTTCAACACTTCACAGGAACCAGTTTGTTTTTAAATAATTGTGGGGGGCATTTAGTCCTCTGGGTTTGGTGTAGAAATGCAAGGTCGTAGAGACGGCATAATGATTCTTTAGAGACCTGAAATCCAGGTTTTGCACCCTATCAGAAACATGGGGTTAATATTACTAGTGAAAATAAGAGGGAAGGAACCCGATTTTAAAACCTTGCTTTGTACTCATTCAATGTCCCTTCATGTAAATATTTGTAGTATTTGGTCAGCAAGTGCACCCAGCTGCCCAGGTCACCTCAATGCTTCTTGTTCGTTGAGCTCCACACAGTATAGAGACATTTCAGGTCTATCTTCTTGACTTGAAATGTCTCTTCATTACTCCCTATGCAACATGGTTAATTTCATTGTGATACTGTGCCGTGGTGCTGGTGTAAATTGTAAATCTGCTATACATTAATATGCAAGCAATGTACTAAGAGTTTATTTTTTCCTTTAGAATGGTGCAAAGTTGGCACTTGGGCTCATGCTGAAGTTTGTTTGGTGGTCACTGTGTGTGTGCAAAGTGTGCAACTAGATACTTCAGTGTGACACAAATGCACTGAACACTGTAGCTGCTAGTTTCCAGCACAGAGCTGATGGTTAAGCAGTTGACTGGGAATGCAATTTCAGTTTGCTCCCCTGCAGAGAACCAGAGCACATTTTAAAATGACCCCCACAGGGGAGTCCGGCACCTCTGCTGCTCTTATTTAGACTGACTTCGCCTGCATGTCTTTACAAATGTGCTCTGTCTCTGTGGAGAGCAAGGCAAGAGGACAGCTGGAGTTCTAGAACAGCCTGGTCGTGATTACTCTGAGATATTCTGATCTGTTCTGGAGAAGAAGAGGGACAGCGGGAGTTCTAGAACACCCTGGTCGTGATTACTCTGAGATATTCTGATCTGCTCTGGAGAAGAGGAAGGACAGCGGGAGTTCTAGAACAGCCTGGTCGTGATTACTCTGAGATATTCTGATCTGCTCTGGAGAAGAGGAAGGACAGCGGGAGTTCTAGAACAGCCTGGTCGTGATTACTCTGAGATATTCTGATCTGTTCTGGAGAAGAAGAGGGACAGCTGGAGTTCTAGAACAGCCTGGTCGTGATTACTCTGAGATATTCTGATCTGTTCTGGAGAAGAAGGACAGCAGGAGCTCTAGAACACCCTGGTCGTGATTACTCTGAGATATTCTGATCTGCTCTGGAGAAGAGGAAGGACAGCGGGAGTTCTAGAACAGCCTGGTCGTGATTACTCTGAGATATTCTGATCTGCTCTGGAGAAGAAGGAGGACAGCAGGAGTTCTAGAACAGCCTGGTCGTGATTACTCTGAGATATTCTGATCTGTTCTGGAGAAGAAGAGGGACAGCGGGAGTTCTAGACCAGCCTGGTCGTGATTACTCTGAGATATTCTGATCTGTTCTGGAGAAGAAGAAGGACAGCGGGAGTTCTAGAACATCCTGGTCGTGATTACTCTGAGATATTCTGATCTGCTCTGGAGAAGAGGAAGGACAGCGGGAGTTCTAGAACAGCCTGGTCGTGATTACTCTGAGATATTCTGATCTGCTCTGGAGAAGAGGAAGGACAGCGGGAGTTCTAGAACAGCCTGGTCGTGATTACTCTAAGATATTCTGATCTGCTCTGGAGAAGAGGAAGGACAGCGGGAGTTCTAGAACAGCCTGGTCGTGATTACTCTGAGATATTCTGATCTGCTCTGGAGAAGAGGAAGGACAGCGGGAGTTCTAGAACAGCCTGGTCGTGATTACTCTGAGATATTCTGATCTGCTCTGGAGAAGAGGAAGGACAGCGGGAGTTCTAGAACAGCCTGGTCGTGATTACTCTGAGATATTCTGATCTGCACTGGAGAAGAGGAAGGACAGCGGGAGTTCTAGAACAGCCTGGTTGTGATTACTCTGAGATATTCTGATCTGTTCTGGAGAAGAGGAAGGACAGCGGGAGTTCTAGAACAGCCTGGTCGTGATTACTCTGAGATATTCTGATCTGCACTGGAGAAGAGGAAGGACAGCGGGAGTTCTAGAACACCCTGGTCGTGATTACTCTGAGATATTCTGATCTGTTCTGGAGAAGGACAGCAGGAGTTCTAGAACAGCCTGGTCGTGATTACTCTGAGATATTCTGATCTGCTCTGGAGAAGAGGAAGGACAGCGGGAGTTCTAGAACAGCCTGGTCGTGATTACTCTGAGATATTCTGATCTGTTCTGGAGAAGAAGAAGGACAGCGGGAGTTCTAGAACAGCCTGGTCGTGATTACTCTGAGATATTCTGATCTGTTCTGGAGAAGAAGAGGGACAGCGGGAGTTCTAGAACAGCCTGGTCGTGATTACTCTGATATATTCTGTTTATTTTCATGCAGGGCACCTTCATGCCAAGCTGTTCATTGTCTCAAACAGGCACCTCGCTTGTACTCGTATTATATTTATGTAGCCTTCAGCACATCCGTTCTATTGAGCTGCTGCCAATACCACCAGGTCCCCCCTCTAAAGGCAATGTTACATCTCATTGGTTTTGTCCTAGATAGGCTATTTTTATATACAGTAATTAGACAGAACTGTGAATTAAATACTGTACTGCTGAACAGGATGAGGCCACATGTCTGCTTCTCTTTGCTCCTAAACAATGGATCTGTGAATGGATTCAGTTTATTAAAATGATGACCTGGGCCCAGTGCAGCTGGTGGTAATAGCAGGAATAGAAACAACTCCCATTGCAGAGCAGTAGGAGTCATTCTAGCTATAATATGTGCACAATTTGACTCCCATTTCAAGCTTAATAAGACTCCCATAGCATTCCAGTCTGACCCAGTAAGACTCCCATTGCTCAGGAGTTTGAGCTATTGTATGACATATTGCACAAACCATCCAATTACAACTTTTCAACATATAGAATGGTCTCAACCTCACCTTTGATATGCGCTGTTGCTGAACTAATATCTTCCATTCTCAATCTAAACAAGCACACAAACACACACCATGGAGTTCAGGGACATTAACAGTCTCTATAAAAGCCAGTCTGTGTGAGGAATGGTGAACAGATAGCAAGCCTGCTTCCAGCCTAGTTGTGTGAATTTCGCTTTCTGTGTTTTGTATGTAAAAAGCACAGGTCTCATCTGCAAATGGCTCTGCTTTCTCTAAATTCAATTCACCAGTGAATCAAGTACCCATGTTTAAAATAATCAGACTAATTCAAGAGAAGCTTTTCTTCTGGGGCCTAGTCTGTGAAACGGAGGTAGTGGTTTTGCACAATGTGAATGTCTGAAAGGATATGGCAATTGCATTTAAAAGGCATACCGGCGCTCCAGTGAAATGACTTGTGATGAGCGCTGACAATACGCCAACTCCCATACCATTAGCTCCCTGCAGGGCACTTGTTATAATTTCTACCATTCATAATAGAAGGAGGTACATTAAATGAGCATTAGTGCCAGCAATTTGTTTTATTCTCAACAGAAAGAGAAATGTTATCTGTAGCAGACAAACTTAACCTAATTAAAACCCATTGTGTTTGAAGCTTTCAAATCAGCCCTGCGTTTGGTGAATGTTGAATAGCGCTAGAAAAACAAACTTTCTGCATGTTTACTAATTAATAATTTTTGCACCCATCATCAGGGGAAGAAAGTGAAGCAGTGGCACCAAGGTTTCAGAAATGTGCACATCTACAGAAATACTCTTGCTTCTTAGACACATACAGACAGATACGCACACACTCACGCAGACACTCACACGCAGACATACACACACACATTGTGGTGTGTGTATTTTATTAACTCTGCAGGTTGTTTGTTGGGGTAAAAGTATATTAACGATGAAATGAATGACAGTATGTATGATTGCTGAAAGGTGTTACAAGCAGTGCTGTAATATTCTGTATTATATGGCCTGCTCCACAGAAAAAGGAATGCTGAAAATGAGAGGAGGCCAATCAGCCCATCAATACTCTGGATCTGAGTGGCTGATCCCAGAACTCAATCTTCTCAGTTCTTAAAGCATCCCAATGATTCTTTCACTGCCCTCAGTCTGTCTGCAATAAAAGATACTCAAACTCCAACTCAATCTGTCTCCACTCAAACTTCCAACTCAATCTGTCTCCACTCAAACTTCCAACTCAGTCTGTCTCGACTCAAACTCCAGCTCAGTCTATTTGCCTTCACTCAACCTTCCAACTCAGTCTCCACTCAAACTCTAACTCAGTCTGTCTCCCGCCAAACTTCCAATTGAGTATGTCTGCATCCGCTCAAACTCTAACTCAGCCTTTCTGTCTCCTCTCCAAACTTCCAACTCAGTCTGCATCCGCTCAAACTCTAACTCAGCCTTTCTGTCTCCTCTCAAACTCCAACAGCCTCTCTAAAGCTCAATGTCGTTTTTGTAATGAAGGGATCAGCATGGTATTTTTAAGTGTACGCAGTCTAGAATCCCTTTAGCTGCTGCATACGTGTTGGCTACACAATCATAGCTTTCTGTCATCTGCACTTTGTCAAAGGCCTTTTGGAGGTCCAAGTAGAGGCTGTATAATCATAGTTGGATATTTCCTGCTGGTTAATATAACACACACCCATTGTTGGTATGTTTTAATCCTCTCCAGCTCTCTTGATGGGGCAGTGTGAGCGAGACCTATTCCTTCAGCCACTGTCAATCTCACAAAGACTCAGATTACTCCATTCCCAGCTATCTGTCCCAGAATAAAACATCCCACAGAGAACACAGAAGGGAAGCAGGGAAGCGACATGATCTCCTCCATACTTATTCCAAAATCATTAATAAAAAATAAAAAAAATCGTTAAATTCTAGTTTTCCTTTTTGTTGAAAATGCTTCTTATTATTGAGCTTTGGTTTTCTCGTTTGTGGTAAGCCCAGCCCTTCACGGAGTCCTGTTCTAAGCAGGGTAGGCAGACTGGACCATGGTAAAGAGCTCCCATTCAATTGGAACTAATTGTGAATTCCCTGACCCTTATTTTAAAGCTACTTGTATAGAAAGAGAAAACACAGTGTTGGAATGAACAAGGCTCCAATATTCTTTACAATTACATGGATATTTAAATATTCTCTAGTTTTGAATTAGCTGGGAAACAAAAGTATAATTCGTAATATACTTTACAATACAAAAAATCTCTCTGAGGGAAATAAGCCTGGAAACCCATCTATTGCCTATGAAAGGAAAGAAGCACTGTTGTGCACAGTAGAATGTGGCTCATTTATTTATGTTAGATGCCATTCATGCATTGCTTTTGTTTGCATGATATCTTTTTAATCCAGCAATTTATAAAAAAAATATGTTATATGAACAAATACGAATATTGTTGTTTTTGCCACAGATTGCACCCATTGTTTGAATAGTCTGATATTTGTACTATATTGACACTAAAAATACATAAAGTCTTCATCAGCTAAGCCAGTGTGCCGCCTATGGAACTTCTCTTCAGTGTTATTTCACAGCCATTATTCAAAGGAGTATCAACATAAAACCATTGGAATATTCAACATGGATTGTACATTATTCAAAGAAGTATCAACAGAAAACCATTGGAATATTCAACATGGATTGTACATTATTCAAAGGAGTATCAACAGAAAACCATTGGAATATTCAACATGGATTGTACATTATTCAAAGGAGTATCAACAGAAAAAAAAACCATTGGAATATTCAACATGGATTGTACATTAAGGCCACTTCTGATGAATGCATTGAAATGATAGACAAGGCCTTTAGACATGCCTTTACATTTTGTGTTTCAGTTTTCAGTTTTTTAAAAGGGTTGTTGAATAAATGCAGCACAAGCAGAAGCAGCCCTTACTACACAGTATCCTGATGAGTTCTCCACAGCTGCAGATCAATTCTAGGAGATCCAGCATCAGTAAGGTATACCACTGTACAAACCACAATGCGCTTGTCACCTAGGAGCTAATGGAACACTTTGTGTAATTGGGCAGCTTACCTCAGTGAAACTTTTAACATTAAATACATGCACAGCACTTTCAAAAGCTTTTTTTTCTTGTAAATGTCAGGCGTAACATCTATTTAAATAAAGCTGACTGATGTATTAAGCTTTTTGCTCCAGTTTGAATCAGTAATGACAATAAATGCTTTAAGGGTCAATAATACAGCTGTATTACTGCATACCAGAAGCTGTATTACTGCATACTTGAAGCTGTATTATTGCATACCAATATTACGTTGGTTCGCGTATCAGAAGCTGTATTGTTGCATACCAGAAGGTTTAGGGGAGAGGTTTTTTAAATACTTAAAGGAGTTGACAATGTTGACCTCTAGTTACAAAATTCCTTTAGTGGTTTTTTTAAACATGTCTTATTTTAAACCCTAAACCGAACACCAATGCATCATTATGCATTAGCAGTCACTTATTTAGAAGTGTTACCAATGTAAGCAAGCGTGGACCGTTTCATGAACCGCATTGATGTCTTCTTTCAAATTCATTCAGTCTGAATTCAGTCAGACATGTTGGTTCACAAGTAACTGCATCTGAATTACTGAGTGACGTGTTATAAAGTGTGACATACTTAGGTAGGGCTTGTCACAGATATAATGGGGAGACAAATCTTTTCTTGCCCTTAACATTCAGAAGACCCTGACATTCTCGAGCCTGGGAGCAATTATTAGTGCTAATCTCTGGTCAGATGCAAATTAATTCAAGTAAAACTCTTTCGTTGCAGAGGATATGTTAGGAAAGGCTGAAATTAGCACAGGATTAAGGTAGGAATTAGGGATTTTCCCAGAAAGAGAAAGTTTAATTTACAAATGTAAACCACATATGAATTTTTGTTTTCATTAACAAATGCTTTAGTGGCGTTTTCTATTTTTGTTTGAAAATTTGAATCCCTGTGCTGTTTTCTGAGTTGGACACTGCTCCACCAGGATCACAGGAGACAGGATTCTCCTCCTTTTGGAATAACCCCTTGTCCATAAACACCTCTTATAACAAAACATATAGGTGTTCTGTATTAATCATTATTTATAAGAGATGCCCAGACTGAAGTGTACCAAGTGCAGTACGGTGTCTTTGTAAGTCGTGTGTAAATGTGTGTTACTGTGATGGGGAATACATTCACCAGTCTGTTGTATAAGAACAGCAAAAAGCAATTAAAAACTTTAAACTGCAGGAAAATTCATACAATTTATATGAGAATATGTTTGAGTTCCTGGCACCTTTGTGAAATCTGGGGTTACAGAAGTGTTAAATTACAGATTATTATAGAGATATTTCATTTGTTATCTTCTCAATCCTCTCTAGTATTTGTTTCCTTCCATTGAAATTTGAATTTACAATGAATAGTGTTACTTGAAAAGGTGGTGGTTGTCACTGAAATTTTGAAAAACTACACCCCCTTCTGGCCACACAGAACTAGTTAACTTTGCAAACTATACATTAAACCTATGCATTGAAAATTAGGTCTGGGGGAAGACTATGGGTGTTAAGACACATGGCTTTTTATAGAACCAACACCTAAAAATTAGGTCTCCCCCCCTTTTGTTATTTTTATGCATGGAGGAGTGCTTTATATAATCAGATGGAACTAGTTAGGAGGTCTGAAAGACCCACAAGCACCTCACCAATCAAAGACAACCAGTGAACCGCACCGTTAAAAAACCTCAACAAAAATGCATTTTCACCCAGACTTCTCCATGAAATCTGGTTCTGTGAACTTGAAGCCCCAACTTCAATACATGCTTCACGAAGATCCATTTTACAACTTGTCCTACAGAATATTCAGCGAGCTGCCATTTCAACTTGGATTCTCTGCCTTTTTGTTGTAGAAAAGGGCAGATCCCAGAATACACATTTTTTGTATGCTCTGTGAAAACAGGCTTGTTTTACTAAACCAAAGGCAGGAGGAAAATAGTGTTTTTACACAAGTGTGATTAAAAAAAAATTAAAAAAAAGAAATCCAGGACAAAGTAAATAGCAATACAAAAAATAAAAACCAGTTACACTTCTAATGAACAAACACTGTCAACACTATTAAAGAAGACTAAAAAGGGGCCTCCACTGTAACAAAAGGATTGCAACGATTCCATCGAGCCTGGAATGTACAAGTACTGCGCAATTGTGACACTTTTGTAACACTTTGCTTCCACTGCAGCAGTGATGATTTTGGCAATTTCCAGGTGTATGTGCTTCTACTATTGGTTACGGCGCTGCGGATTGGGTCTGGATGGACCACCTGAAAAAGGAAAACAAACACAGTTAGAGTGCGCACACGCATCTTATACAAGTGCAAATGCAATGTGGTGTTATTGGACCAGTGAGACGGGACACTGCTGAAGAGCGGCAGCACAGCAAGCCCTGTCCATCAGTACTGGGAAGAACATACAGCTACTCATGCAGCAGTGGTGGGAATTGTAATAGTGGATTACATCACAGCAAGCTTCAACCGTGAGTTTGGTGAAAGCATTCCATTGACAGCTGTGATGCAGATTTGACATTGCTTGCGTGTCGACAGCGACGGTCTCAAATCAATTACACATCAATACAATAAAGAGATCTTATCTCCCACTGGTTAGTTGTAGATCACTCCAAGTGCTTTTGCTGCTCATTTCTGCAGATGAATACTCACCTGGGGTAGGCAGAAGGCCGGGTTTATCGCCCAGTAAGAGACGCTTTGAGGGTGCTAAGGGGCCGTGGCCGTGGGTGGGTCGCGAGTGCATAGACAGCAGGGGTGGGGGCTTGGATTTGGGGTATGAACCTAGTGCAAAAGAAAGAGGGGGAAAAAACAAACCCCACAACATTGATGAGATAGATGCACAGGAAATTAATCTGCTACACATTTAATGGCATAATTTAGAGTTGTGTGTTTATAAGACAACAAAAAACAAGCTTATTCAATACAATAGAGATGTATAATATTGCATACTTCGGAAACTAATTGAGAATATTTAATATCAAAAACTACAAAAACGAGCTGCTTTGCTGCTGACCTGGGGTTGGGAGCAAGGGTCCCAGTGCTCGGTCCCCCAGAAGGACTGGCTTTGCCTGGGAATGGGAGGGGTGCTCCAGGAGCGGTGGTCTACCGGGCGTCGGGAGAAGGGGAGGTGGTTTGCTCAGGCTGCCGAGAGCTGGTTTCCTCATTCCAGGGTTGAATCCATTATCACTTTCTGTTGGCACAGCTGTAGTGAGCAATCGAGAGAGGGAACTCATTTAATCTCTCACTACAGCAAAGAAACCCACTACAGCAAATACCTGATCAGCCCATCAAGCCTGCTAGCAAGCACATACTGCATCGCAAGAGTTTAGCTGCCACAAAAAAAAAAAAAAAAAAAAAAAAAACCTAAAACAAGTTTACCTTAAGTATGAATTATAATCTCAAAACACAGGCTTAAAGTCTCACAAATTGGGTGGAGCTCCCCTTTGTCTGTGCTCTAGAAAGCAGTGCACAGGACTCTACTGAACAAATAATCCCATGTATTTATTTGTATTTATTAAACCCACCTTCGAGTTCCTCTTTCCTCGTCCTCACGTACTCCTCGATGGTGTTCAGCTCTTCCAGGTACAAGTGCTTCCCTTCGCTCATCAGGAAGAGGAGGTGGCGAGTGCTCAGGGGAAGGCTGTGCTTGTCGCAGTTCTCACGCTCCAGATAGTCGTCCGCTAGATCCGCTGCCTTCACGGAGATTTCCTCACGCTCCTTCTCCGAGCGCTCAGCCTGCACGCACCCGTGCTCCGCAGCCACAAAGTCCATGGCGCGCTCCGAGGGCATGTTGCGATGAACTGCCAAAGGGAGAGAGCTCTTAGATACAGAAATCCAGTGTGCAGGCCAGCGCCTAGACCCAGCTCAGAGCTCTGGAGCTGCTCCTTAAATTTGCTTTTTTTGGCGATGTATGTGGGGGAAAAACAGCGATATTAATTTTAATTTATGGACCCAACAGAGACAAACTTACATGTGTGCGGTGAAAAGTTTTGACAGTAATGGCCAAGAAGTTATTTGGTTAGGTAGTTTAATTAACCCACAAGCTGAAAATCTGGACATATTTTATTTTGTTTTTTGCATGCCATCTAACATTATTCATGTACTTTTTTTTTCTCAAGCCAAGACAAACCTGCACTATAAAGATTCAACTTACTCAGAAGGTGTGAGGAGTCGGCATGTTTGATTTAAAATAAATAACTTTGTCCCACACAGTGCACGCAGGAACAAACACGTATGATAAAATAACAGACTCTGGGATGTAAAGGCAAATGAATGTCTCCTAACACAGTAATCTGGTCAAAATGGTTAGAATATAAAACAGTGGTATTAAGATTCTAGAACAAATCATAAATACTGTCAGTTGCTGCTGGTTATTTTGTTGCTTATAAGACATTGTTGCCACACGTACCGATTGTGAAGTGGAACGGCATTATACCCTAAACTCCCAGTCGGAAGGACAGTATCCATCTTATTGAATATTTTATCGATGACAGAAATAGCATGTAAAGTACTTCAGCATTAAGCATTATTTTTATGCTCTCCAGATATTGCATTGTGAATTGAAAGGTCATTTGAATGTGTGTATTACAGTCTTTATGCATCTCTGATTGATCACCAGATATGTCATTTCTTACGTGTGAAAACTAAGGGGGGGGGGGGGGCAACTGAATGTAACAAAATGTAGAAATTATTAATGGAAGGAAATGTCTTCCCATTAACTACCACTTGTAAAAGGAGAGTATTAATGCATGTGTTATGTTTTTAAGGCAGGGCAACTTACAAAATGAATGTGGCAAACAACTGGCAACTGAAAAGACTGCATCACTTGGACATGGATACATTGGGCGAATCACTGCTAAATATGCACTTATTAATACCAGACGTGTGATCATCTACTTTTATATAAAGGATTTGTGAATCGTGGGCTTTTATTTAAAACAAGACACTACTTTGAGAGTTGAAGTCGATTTGTTAAACCTAGCTGTACTAACCTAGGGCAGACAGAAGAATAATGATTTTATCTTCAGGTCAACTGTGTACCTTTATTATTTCCTAGCTTTTACATAAAGCATGGCACTAAAATGCCAAATGTTCTTAACCTATACTTTTACCCAGTTGCATTTAATGAAGGGTTTTAGGGCAGAGGTAACTGTGTGTATGGAATTTGAATACTATTTGTTTGCTTTTTTTTTTTTTGTTAGGAAGCTGTTAACTTACTTTTGAGAGACTCGTAAAATATGATTACGGTGCAAGAGGAAAGCGCTACATTTGAGTGCTCGACGAGAATACAAAAGGGGGAACCGTCATTTCGGACATCCTGAAGGGCGCGGGTGAGACCTGATTCCGAGTGCAGGTATATCATTTCCACCACAAGGCCTCGCTTCTGCAAACGGTGGCCTATCGATTTTGCATAATCCCTTAAAGAAAAGAAAGAGTGGGTTATTTTGCACAGAATTGAAACAGTCACTCTTTAGGCAGTGTGCATTGCATTGCCAGTCATGCCACTAATGATTCATGACAGCGGATCTGAATGCAATGTGTTGGTTTATAACCAGGTGCTGTTAGACACACATGAGGTTGACTGTTGCTAAATATTTTAAACAGTGTAATTATGTAAACACGTATGAACTGTTAATGTATGAAAAGTTCAGCTTAAGATATATATGTATATATTTACTTTGATTCGTTTATGCTTTTTATTTTATATTGTGAAAAAAGGATCAAATTTTTGTAGACGGACTCAGTTTTCACTCTTGTTTTTGTCGTTTCTTAAAATGTACATTTAAAAAAAAAAGTGTGTGTTTAAAAATCTCAAGATAATATGCAGCTCTGCAAGAGACACAGACAATATGGTTACCAAGTTGAGCCAAAGAATCTCTCTCACGTCTGTGCAGAGAACACAATTCATCTGAAAGCTCTTCTAAACAACAGATTTCCTTTGTTTTTTCCTTTGAGGTACTGAACTGCATTTTGAGTGGTAAGGGTCTAAGCTGAACTAGAATCAAGTAGTAAATATTTAGTTGTCTGTCAAATCCCAGTTTCGTTTTTTTAAAAACAGACATTTGATTAACGTGAAGGCAGAATTAAATTCCAATGCAGGAATCTAGATGGGTTTATCTGACCCAGTTTGTTATGCACGCTTTGGAAACCGTAAAACATTTCGTGGTTAGAGTGGTTTTATTTGATTAGTGTATGGCCAATGTAAATGCAGTGTGAAGTTTGATGATTAGAGTTTAAACACAGAACAGCATATTCATTCTATTAATGGTCGCTGTTGTTCAAAAACAGTCAATCCATCGGAAACATACTGAACTTCCCCTGGAAAAGAAGGGTTAATAATGAGAAATAAAAAAATAACATTCAAGTTTGCAAGAAAAAAATGTCACTGTAAACTATTTACACAGCAAATAAAGTAGCTAATAAATTAAGGGATACATTAAACCAGCAGAAAATGCTGTAGAAATCGTTGGTATTCAATCACCACTGGCCAGATTGCCCTGCAGCATTGTGACCAGCTACTAAACCATATTATCTATAAACCAAACAATTCAGACAGAAACACTGCAAAACAGTAGCAGTAACAGTTTGTGTTTTGGAGGTATAAATAAGAGACTGACTGGTTTTATATTAGTTTACAGTTTTCTGTAGTAACTGTACCGAATTAGAGAAGCAGGGGAAGCAATTTTGTTGTCTAACAATACTTGAATCACTGATACTGAGCACTAACCCGGAGGACAGTTCAATTTAATCCTTACGTTTGTTGCTTCGTCACAGACAAAATGACACAGTCCGCTGGCCTCTGTTTGTCATACTCGTCCTGAATCTGTTTGTAGAATTGCTGATAGAATGAGCTGCGCCTGTCAGCCTGAGTGTAATTCTTGCTGGGTGCTGCACACAGAAACAGTAAAATCCGATTGTCACAATAAGGTCATCATAAAACACGATACAATCTAAAAATGTCCCCATTCATTTTCACCTCTGGGATCAAACATGTTTATCTGCAAAACAAACTAAGAAATCCACCAGTCAGTTCCTAGATCCTTACCATTCTGGGAGCACTGGTATCTTTCATAGTAGTCCTCAGTCCTAGATGAACAGTCATACTGTTGGTCCAGTAACTCTTCAAAACTGTTTAATCAAGAGAGACACATGAGCCCACATCATACATTTTACATGTATAGTTAACTATAGAACCATATAAACCTGCCACTGACGTCACAGCATGTGAAAAGCAAGTCAAGCAACTCTCCTCTCCCTCTCGTGACAATGATTACTTTGCACAGAACGTCTACTTCTGGATGATCATTAAATTGACTTTGCAAACGCAGTCATCAGCTTGTGAAAGACTGACAGTCTGCAGAATACACATGCTGCTCAGCTGACCCCTACTCCCAAACGTTACACAAACGTGATCGGCTCTCACTTGCGTGTGTCGTCATTGTAAGCATCCTTCCTTTCATCTCGCACTGGATATGGGCTCATTCTGTAGGGTTTGTAGGGCTTGATGCTACTGCAAAAAAAACAAATACAATAAATGTCCATATTCCAATATGAATAATAATGTAATAATTCTATAGAGAGTAAAAACTACAAAATCCTACTGTGTATCTACTGCAGAGCCGCATCACTGAAATAGCTATGAAAATCAAACCATGCTGACGTGAAAGGCACTTTAACTCCAATCGTTAACTTACTTCAATAGGAATGGAATCTTCCCAGGACCATGGCGGTTCCTGAAGAAAGAGGGGGGAGAACGAACACTCATTGGGAATATGCAAGTGAACAGATATGAAATGAATAACAATATAAAGTATCAGTACTGTTGCTTTACCCTGCACTTGCAGCCGGCTTGTGGCCCTGACCTCGAGTAACCTTCACCCAGTTAGACATCTTAAAACCTGAAGATAAAACACATTTGGTAAAAAACAAAGATTCATCCAACGTTTGTAATCGCAATAAAACCATTTAAACTAACCTTGACAGAGTGTGTCACCGTAGTCTATTATGGAACTTCCCAACTGAAAACGTGTACGTGTTGTTTGTGTTTGATGTGTATTCACTGCTTTGTTTATCAGATCTGTCCCTTTACCGGATGTCTGCAATCATTCTGAGCTGATCTGTTACCCAAATGTTTTTGTCATTTTCGAAAGTCCGGCGCCCTACTTGAACAGTTCATCTTGATTGCTTTTTCTTGTACTGTCTATACCAGTGTTTCTCAGCCCCGGTCCTGGGGACCCACCGTGTCTGCTGGCTTTCATTCCAACTCAGCTCTCAATTACTTAACTAGACCCTTCACTGAACTGATCACTGGCTTAATTAGACCTTTTTAATTGTTAAACAGTTGCAGATTCCACGTTACTTATAAAACGTTACAGCTGTAGGATGTGAAATCCACACGGTTTGAAGGAGCCCGAGTCCGGTGATGCCATCAGGTGCTTTGATGCTGGTGTATAATGAATCTGACGGACCAAGTCTAATGTTATTATCTACTCTTTATATTGATCATTATTTATTTATTACCATACATGCAGTCAACAACACACATGAGAACATACTACAAGTGCTATTAATCACACAATATACAGACGCCCGGTGTAAACTAAACTGTGTTAAAGTGCACAAGGAAACATAAAAAATAAAAAAAACTTTTATTTTTGACTACCTCTTTATTTTAAATAAAAACCACCAATCAGTAGAAGGACACACAAATAATGGAGTCTGAGGCCTCGCCCTCCTCTACGCGCATTTACACACGTTTCAAACAACCCCACAGACCTGCATTCAGCCAAGCTCTTTAAACGAGTGGACTGAGAGATAACGATGCGGCGACACTTACCAAACAAACCCGGTCAGAAATATTGCTGAAAAAGACGCTCTGCAACAGCCGGGCCCGCGTTTCCTGCTCAGTGGACGCGTACAATACTTCATTAACACAGAGCAGGAGAGAGAACCAGCGCGTACCCGCCACAGCGCCCCCTCGTGGAACACCAGGATTCAGCAATCCCGTCAGCGACTATCTATTTCACTGAATATCTTTGCTGCTGTCGATAAAGTGGTGATCCGCATCTGTAACAGCTATTTACTGGTTCATTAGCAAATGTCTACTTGAATAGGTAAACCTCCAACAACACAGCTTAATTAATTACAGCAGTTATATTAATTTAGGAGTGTGGTCAACATTAAATTGACTTTTACAGAATGTTACAGTAAAATGATGTACATTTGTTTTTGTTTGTTTTCTAAGCAGCATTACTGGCTCTTGGTGTATTTAAAAATAAAAAACAACAACAACAAGTTTGATATTGTATTGTACATTTAAAACAGGGATTCCAATGGACCCGGAATACCGACAGGGGGCGCTCCAGGTTCTGGCTCCGCTGTCTGTGACGTGATCTCGCTTTTAGGAGCTGCAGTTTAACCGCTGCACCAATCACATTAAAGATTACATAGCAGGAGAAGACTGCGGGAAGGGCCGGCCGACCAGCCAGCCAGTCAGCGTGGGGTTTGCAGGTGAGCGCCTGGGTCAGGGTTTAACACCAGTAACAAGTTGCAGAATTGCTGGAGAGGCTGAGCTATGAATTCACTGGAGCAGGCCGAAGGTACACAGCATGGCAAGGAATTTACATTTACTGTTACAATGGGTCCATTTACTGTTACAATGGGTGCTTTTACTGTTACAATGGGTGCTTTTACTGTTACAATGGGTTCTTTTACTGTTACAATCGGTGCTTTTACTGTTACAATGGGTCCTTTTACTGTTACAATGGGTGCTTTTACTGTTACAATGGGTCCTTTTACTGTTACAATGGGTCCTTTTACTGTTACAATGGGTGCTTTTACTGTTACAATGGGTGCTTTTACTGTTACAATGGGTGCTTTTACTGTTACAATGGGTGCTTTTACTGTTACAATGGGTGCTTTTACTGTTACAATGGGTGCTTTTACTGTTACAATGGGTGCTTTTACTGTTACAATGGGTGCTTTTACTGTTACAATGGGTGCTTTTACTGTTACAATCGGTGCTTTTACTGTTACAATGGGTCCTTTTACTGTTACAATGGGTGCTTTTACTGTTACAATGGGTGCTTTTACTGTTACAATGGGTGCTTTTACTGTTAGAATGGGTTCTTTTACTGTTACAATGGGTCCTTTTACTGTTACAATGGGTCCTTTTACTGTTACAATGGGTTCTTTTACTGTTACAATGGGTTCTTTTACTGTTACAATGGGTTCTTTTACTGTTACAATGGGTCCTTTTACTGTTACAATGGGTCCTTTTACTGTTACAATGGGTCCTTTTACTGTTACAATGGGTGCTTTTACTGTTACAATGGGTTCTTTTACTGTTACAATGGGTGCTTTTACTGTTACAATGGGTTCTTTTACTGTTACAATGGGTCCTTTTACTGTTACAATGGGTTCTTTTACTGTTACAATGGGTGCTTTTACTGTTACAATCGGTGCTTTTACTGTTACAATGGGTCCTTTTACTGTTACAATGGGTCCTTTTACTGTTACAATGGGTGCTTTTACTGTTACAATGGGTCCTTTTACTGTTACAATGGGTGCTTTTACTGTTAGAATGGGTTCTTTTACTGTTACAATGGGTCCTTTTACTGTTACAATGGGTTCTTTTACTGTTACAATGGGTTCTTTTACTGTTACAATGGGTCCTTTTACTGTTAGAATCGGTGCTTTTACTGTTACAATGGGTCCTTTTACTGTTACAATGGGTCCTTTTACTGTTAGAATCGGTGCTTTTACTGTTACAATGGGTTCTTTTACTGTTACAATGGGTTCTTTTACTGTTACAATGGGTCCTTTTACTGTTACAATGGGTCCTTTTACTGTTAGAATCGGTGCTTTTACTGTTACAATGGGTCCTTTTACTGTTACAATGGGTGCTTTTACTGTTACAATCGGTGCTTTTACTGTTACAATCGGTGCTTTTACTGTTAGAATGGGTCCTTTTACTGTTACAATGGGTGCTTTTACTGTTAGAATGGGTCCTTTTACTGTTAGAATTGGGTTCTTGCAAAGAAAGGGGGCGTGTGTATGTGATGGAAACTTGGCTGTCACTGCAGGTACAGAACCCGAGTGTGGCAGCTGCAAGTCAGAATCATGAGAAAAGCGAATTGAATTTTCTAAAACAGCTTTATATTTGTTGCACTGAACAGAAAAGCAAGACTCGTGCGTAAATGTAAAATTGTATAACGTTTTATTTTGCAAATAATGTTTTTAATTTCAAAGACAATTTTGTGTGTGTGTGTGTGTGTGTGTGTGTGTGTGTGTGTGTGTGTGTATAGCAACAAAGAGTTAATATGATGCAGGGATACAGGTCTCTGAGGCTGGAAACACAATCCAGTGACCGCCTCCTGCAGGAATACAGGTCTCTGAGGCTGGAAACACAATCCAGTGACCGCCTCCTGCAGGGATACAGGTCTCTGAGGCTGGAAACACAATCCAGTGACCGCCTCCTGCAGGGATACAGGCCTCTGAGGCTGGAAACACAATCCAGTGACCGCCTCCTGCAGGGATACAGGTCTCTGAGGCTGGAAACACAATCCAGTGACCGCCTCCTGCAGGGATACAGGTCTCTGGAGGTTTTGGGCAGGTGCAAACAGAATGGCAGAAACACAGAGCTGCTTGTGTCCTGTAGGCTGGCTGCTCATGCCCTCTTTAACTCCTCTCCTTTAGATCTCAAAGCCTTTGAAAGAAGACTCACAGAATACGTTTCCTGTTTACAGCCTGCCACAGGTCGCTGGCGGAGTGAGTATGAAACGTCTTTCTTAACTGGGCTATTCTGCGACAGTTTCTCAGTTCTGTTGATGGTGTGTGTCCCCCCCCCCCCCCCCCCCCCCCCCCCCCCCCCCCCCATTGCTGTTACTGACTATGAGGAATGATCTATTTTATCACTGTGTAAAGAATTTACATGGTCACTAAATCTAATGAAAGCATTTTATTTAATTTGTTTTGATAGTGATTCTTATAGTGGTTTCTGTTTGCACGGCTACTGGAGCTTGGAACTGGTTAATAGATCCTGAGACACAGAAGGTAAGCTTTATTATAATAATATTAATAATTATTATTATTATTATTATTATTTCAGAGTGCTCATGACAAGCAGGGCCTCTGGTGGTGGCCTTCACAACAGGTCTGATTTGTATTTTGTGAAATGTCATTTTGAAAATAGTGTGTGATTTCCTTCACAGGTATCCTTCTTCACATCTCTATGGAATCATCCGTTTTTCACGATTAGCTGCATAACTCTGATAGGCTTGTTCTTCGCTGGAATACACAAGCGAGTCGTGGCACCATCAATGTATCCTTTCTTACTAGAAGTGCTAAAACTGCTTTTAGTGACAGTATTTAAATAGGGGTGTGCTTATGAGGAAACGTACGCGGGCGGGGCAGCTGCGGGATTCAAGGAGTGTTGAGGTGGGAGACCCGCTCCTCCCCAGCAGAAAGACTTGCACAATTGGTGAAAAACATCTTTTTAAGTTTTTGAGTCTGGAAGCAGGAACCCTTGTTTTGTCCCTTAACCAATGCTCACAGAATAGCAGCCCGGTGTCGGACGGTACTAGCAGAGTACAATATGTCATGTGATGATGTAAGTGGATTTTGAGTGATCAGAGAAAATAGATTTCTACCCAGTATACTATACATACTGAATATACTCGGGTAGAAGGTGGAATAGTGAAATTGGTTGGAACTGCAAAAATGTCAGTGTCTTTTGTATTTGATACGATGTATCTCCATATTCCACGCTGACGCTGTTTATTTTAGATTGGAGCGTTCTGTGTTTATTAAACAGTTTCTCGCCTCTTGTTTCACAGACTGGAAAACTCATCTTGAAGCCCAGGCCTCATGTCCAATAGCACACGTCATTCAACAACGCTTGCTGCAAGAAGATAAATCTGTTAAACTTTTTTAAATTAGCGCACACTACACAGAAGCTTCTGAATTGATTACCAAAGTGAGTAAGAAGTGCAGAAGTGACAACAATCTCTCTCTCTATCTATCTCTCTATCTATATATATATATATATATATATATATATATATATATATATATATATATATATATATATAATATATATAAATCAATTATATATAAAATCAAGTAAAAGCATTTGTACAGTTACTGTTCTATAAAAACAAACAAAGATCCATGTGGAGTGTTGCATCTCCTCTCTCATGTAATTCAGTGTTGCTGCAGCACTTTCAAATTTTTGCTTATGTAAATTAGCTTATGCATACGAGTGAGGCCAAGGAAGCCCCAGCTTGGTCGCTTCTGTTGTAACTGTGCTCCCCTCTTTGTCACTCGAGTCCTGGCTCCACAGGTGGGGATGACCATGCCAGTGTAAAGAGGAGACCGTGTGTGTGCTGAGGCCACAGGTGGTGATGGTCATGCCAATGTCACGAGTGGGAGAAGAGACCGTGTGCGTGTGCGTGTTCATGTACGTGTGCGTGTTCGTGCAGGTGTGCATGCTTTTATTTTTTTTAACCCAGAGTCCGAAGGGAAATCTCAAGGCCATGATGTATAGTTTAGTCAGGGCTCTTTGCTATCGTGTCATAGTTATTCTTGATAATCCCAGTCAGTACTACTCAATATTGGTACTAAACTAGTGTGTCCTGCCATGCTTCTTTGACATGGTTCAGACACTTGACAGTTTTAATTCAGTTTCACTTTGCAGTCGTTTTGCTGAAGCATTGAGCCAGGGTGTGTGTTTTGTAGTGAGATGAATTGTAGCTTGCATGGTGGCCTGCTGATTCTGAGGCATATACAGAAGGCACTTTTGTTGAGCAGTAACATGACATTATGAAGTGACATCACTCCCACAAAATGCAAGCGTCCTTCACGTGAAACAGTTAATTCAATCACACGATGGGCTCCAATATTTTGTCGAAAGGATTACAGAGCTGTAGGATCTCCTTTTAAAAGGGGGTTTCCCTGTGCTGCTGCTTGTGTACCTTTTACAGCCCAGTGTGCGTTGCCTTTATAAGAATGAACTTTCATCCTATCACAAGGGGATCACAGCCAATGCATTTCCATTTGTGGATCATTGTTAAAAGGACTATGATCCTTGAAATGATGATGCATGTTCTTTGTAAGACAAACAATTAGCTTGCTGAAATTGAAACTTTTTTTTTTCAAATCTATTGCAAAAAAATGTGTAATTTATTTTGTATTGTATGTATTGTATTTGTATCCGCTGTGTTAAGCAACCACCTCACAAATAAGGAATATATACACTGAAACGGTTTAACTGTTGGCTACTATTAATATTGTATATATTTTGTTTTAACATTTTATTAAATACAGTAGATATGGATACTTTTGCTCGTTGTTTCCTTATGTTTTTTTTGGACTGTACCAGCCAGTCTTGTATATTGTTATCGGGTGGGATTGACACCTCTGCAAAAATCGGGTGCTGAGGGTCATTGCTGGTGATCAGGCTAATTTCCCATTCCAAGTGAAACGAGTGAAGAAGCAGCTGCTTGGGTTTGTGTGGATCGTTGTTCTCCAGAGTCTGAGAAAAGCAGCGATCATCTCAAATCCAAGCAGCTGTTTCTTCACTTGTTTCACCCGGGATAGGAAAGGAGCCCAATGACACCTCCTGATGGAGAGCTGAGGAACAATAATCAAGTAATCGGTTTGTGCAGCTCTACGGCGAAGCTGATCGATTTACAATTGACAGTGGAGGTGGTGTAAATCCAGCTGCTGATTTTGAACACTGACATCTCAAACCGTGCATGTGAGTTGCTTTTACTGTGTGTGTGTGTGTATATGTATATATAAATACATATAATGTGTGTGTGTGTATATATGTATAAATAAATATAGTGTGTGTATATGTATAAATAAATATATGTGTATATATATATATATATATATATATTATATATATATATCTATATATATATATATATATATATATATATATAATATAAATAAATACTGTGTGTGTATGTGTATATATATGTATATGTGTATATATATGTATATGTGTATATATATATATATGTCTACTGATGTTCAAACCTATTTAATACAACTAGAAAAATAGGTATACATAATTATATAGGTACAAAAGTTCTATTAGAGAAGTACTGTATATTTTTAATTTGTATGTTTGTTGTATCATATTCATGCAAAACAAATAACCTTTTATTTGATTGCATTTGGAGATGTGTCTGCCACTGAGATGGCACCTCGAGATGGGCTTTCTCTTTCTATCGCATGGTTCTAGAGCATTGTCAATGTGTATCTTTTCTACTGAACACCTTCCTTTACTTGCCTGAAGATAAAAACTAAACTATTTGTTTACGGCACATGGTTCCAGACCCTAAAACCACTTTCATTTGCTTGTACTGTAAGCTGCTCATTCATATTAATAAGTGTGCTGCTGATATGAAGTACTGTACAAAAAAACATGGTCATTGGTAACCAGCAGTGTTAACGGGTTGCCATGTGTGATCCAGCCTTCGTTTTATTACCGATTCTTACGTGTAGTAACTAACCCGTGTCTTCTGTCTGAAGGATGCCTGTTTTGCTTTTTATGTTTTGGGTTTTTTTTTGTAATCTGAAATTAAGTGTACAGAAAAAAAAAAAAATCAAATCTGTCGATCTCATTATTTTAACATACATTCTAGTTAATTTTGGAAAGAACATGCACTAGATGATCTGTAGCAGAATACAAACTGACAAACAGCAGGAATGTGAATGAAGCCCTATGTTTTGTCAACCAACTATAGTATTATGGGAACGATTATTAACTAGTCTACCGTATTTAAAAAGAAAGTGTTTAGTTCGTTGCAGCTAAAACAAGACTCCTATGGTCTGCCTACCAAGTAACAAGCACGGCATGCTGCAGCCCAGCCAGCCCTGTGTGTGACGTGACAAAGCGGCGCCTGCGCTCTTCAATTAAAAAGATCATGGACGCGTTTTCTCAGTGAAACCCACATGGTGATCCACAGACTGTGGCGCTTCAGGAATACACTAGTAACGAGTTAAAACAATGGGGAAAAGCAAGTCGAGGAAGTTTAAAAGACCCCAGTTCTCCCCGAACAGCAAACATGTTAATAATGCAGGAGAGGCGGAGACAGAGGAAGGGGAAGGTTTCTCCCCAGCCGGCGATTTACTAGAAAAAGTAAGTGCTGTCAATTAAAATTGTAAAGGCGTCGAGAGAGCGGTCAAATATTGATAAATAGTGTATCGCACAATAATACTATAAAAAGCTTTGTTGTTGCTTGAAACTATTGTTTTTAATTTTTCCATGTACAAAGAAATGGCACCCGAATAAATAGCAGCGGTGGCTTTCAGCTTACCCTGTCTGGGTCCGATGAATTGGCACGCTATGGAAAACACACCAAGGCTAGTGATGACATCATTATTACGTACGACGTCACATTAGCCAGATAGTGGAATAGTGACGTCACTCTAAGGCACTGTACGGACATCTGAACCTGAGTAAAAATGCTGAGTTGTTTACACCACTTGCTTACACAATATTTGCTCACAGGGTAAGGCTGTAATGTAAAGAAATGTCAGATGCCTGTATAACCTCAATATTGTACTGTAAATTCTAAAGAAATGTCAGATGCCTGTATGGTCTACCTTCGAACTATCCAAGAAGAAAAGTAATTGATAAACTGGAAATTCGCTATTTTAATAATTAGCTACAGTGTTTCAGCTTCCCACGTCTTCACATAGCATGGTAGATATAGCCAGGTAGACTGAGGAGTGTGTATATAACTTAAGATATTGCAGATGTCTGTATCAGGGTGTGCTATACAGTATATTGCAGTGAAATTCAGATGTCTGTGTCACATTAATCAATCCCAATGTAATCCCTGCTTGCTCGTTCAGTTGCAGAGTCCCAGTCCGGATATTCGGGAATTTGCCTGTGCCAGCATCTCACGGCTGGTCCAGCAGACCCAGGTCATCCCCTCCTTCCTCCAGAGGGACGTGGTCCGGTGCCTGGGACCCATGCTGCTGGACAAGAGCTTTGCTGTGCGGGAGACCGCTGCAGGGGCTCTCAGGTCAGTGCTGCAGTTTAGTGCTCTCTCCATGCATGCCTTACCTATCTACACATCAGTCCTACTCCAGCTACTTTCTACTTTCACTGGGTCTTTTAAGATAGTTTAACCCGCTCACATTTTTCTTTTCTTAGGGTGAGCGCTACAGATAAATAAAAAAATGCACTGAACTGCATACATTTATGGATCATCATATGCTTGACTTATGATATGATTACAGACAGCATTTCTGCATGTAATTGTCTTTAAATGCTATCAAGTCCTGTTTTTCTTGATCAGGAATCAATGCAGCATGTTGGTAATGTTATTTTGAAATGACATTGTGCTATTTTAATGATCAGAACCTTTCATTTTAAGCATCCTGTTTGTGATAATGTGCTGTGACAGGAATCTGAGTGTGTGTGGCGGCTTCGAGGTGTGTGAGGACATGGTGAAGCAGGACGTCATGACGCCCCTTGTAGCTCTGCTGAAGGAGGTTAGTGTCTGGCTGTGTTGAAGGGGGTGGCTGTCTGGCTCTGAAGGGGGAGGGTGTCTGGCAGTGTTGAAGGGGGTGGCTGTCTGGCTGTGTTGAAGGGGGTGGCTGTCTGGCTGTGTTGAAGGGGGTGGCTGTCTGGCTATGTTGAAGGGGGAGGCTGTCTGGCTGTGTATATATCTGCATTGTGTTTCTTTGCCCATAGACGAAAGTATCTCTTGATTCATGGGCTGACCATACATTTTTAAAACATATTTTTCTTTCTGTACTCTGTGCAGCAATGGGAATTGGAAGTAAGACTCCTTATTGCATTAGAGTCCTAGTAAAACCAGGAGTGGATCAGACTGCTCTGCGGTGGGAGTGTTATTTCCCTCCCTGTCTTTGAATTCCTTTCTGTATGTTTCCAGTGCAGTGCTGGATTTCTTTCCAACTCAGTTCCGTTGCCAAAGTCTAAAGATGAGCAGAAAAACTACACAGAAGACGTAGCCAATGAGGCTATAAACCTGCTGTGGAACGTGTGGTAAGTGAAAGCCTTGGGCAAGAGCAATTACTGTGAACGTGCCTCTGTGTGGGATGGTTTTAATGCATCTATTGCTTCAGCAGTGTTATACAGGATTAGGTATATCTGTATATAGAAGGTATCAACTTCTTTACATTCAAATGCTTTTGTATCTTGTTAAAAAAACATCTTATATCGTTATTGGATTGTTGGATCTTTTGGCTAGTAATAAATAAACCTGTAATAAAGAAAACAGAAGAATAAGGACCTCAAAACTTGAAGAAATGTATCTGATCTATAGCTTGTGACAATACAAACTGGGTATGGTAATTGAGTAGTGGCACCCTGTACTCACACGGGTTTGTGCTTCGTCCTGTTTGTGCAGTGAAAGCAGCAGCAGGGCTGTGTCGGTATTCAGTAAGGAAGGCTTGCTGGACGTTGTCATGTCGTGTCTCGAGAGACATTGTGAAAACGTGGAGCTGGCAGTTTCTGCAGGTGAGTGTTCTTCATGGGTGGAGCATTCGCCAGGAAACACAGCGAGGTCTTTGCTGCTCAGAATCGTTTTTTTGCAGAGAGTTCAATATAATTTCTTTTCCACAGCCTACTGTCTGCAGACAGTGACCGAGGACAACCCTGAGCTCCTGTGCCGCTTGACGCCGTCATCTCTGCAGGTTCTGGAGTCGGTCATGATGTCTTCACAAAGCACCATGGAGCACCTTCTTCTCAGGACTCTGGCTGCAGGTACCATTGACCAAGGTCAAGAACCACCTTCCCTTCAAGATAAAGGAAAAGGGCTATGGTTTAGCCCAAGTGTAGTAAAACAAAATCCCAGCTTTTCAAATATGAACCGTATGAGAAGTTCATTGTCAGGTTTCATTTTAAAGGTGTGCTCACTAGTATTTTAAAATACATTTTACTAGTTGTACGGCACTTCCACTCGTTTATAGTGCAATCAGGTCTCAGCAAGCAGGGGAGGAGTGAAAGAGCTCTGAAGAACCGGAGACACTGCCCAGTGGGGGATTGATGCTGGAGAGGGTGAACCCAAGCAGCGCTGGGCAGTGGAAACGCAGGGTTTCTGTGGGTGTAGCGCTTCCCTCCAGCACTCGTTAAACCAGCCTGTTTGCTGCGCTTGCTTCCTCGCCTGGCAGGTTGCGTTTGGAATCTGAAGAGCGCGCTCCCCTCCTCGAGCCAGGCAGGGACTCTGAGCGCTGTGATGAGGATTCTCTCCCACACTCTGGAGGTGGATGCAGGACAGGCCATCCTAGAGCTGAAAGAGCAGGAGTCCCGGAGACGAGAAGAGGGGGTGGAGAGGGAGGTGCAGCCCTGCAGCGACCGGCCGGGGGAGGGGGACGGCATGGAGGAGGGCAACGCGGAAAGGGGCAAACCCAACAGCAGCGCTGACAACGACATCTCTGATTTGCTCCCAGTAAGTAGGGGAATCATCATCACGTAACCCTTGCCACTGTTGATCACAGTGGGAGAGAGTGGATTCTGAACAGAGCGTATGGGCGGAGTGGAGCGCTCATAAACGCAGTTCCTCGCTCTCTTCCTTTTTGAAACAGCTCGCTCCAAGGCTTTATTTCCTCAGTCCGCTCTTCTAATTCTGCACCCAGCTCCACTCACTCTCTGCTCCACTGCTAGTGTAAATCACTTCCAAAATGTGGAGATGTGCGAACCGGTTCCTTTGAAATCAGCTACTTGGTTCCTGCTTCGGTACAGATAGCAGGGCTCCGGTTCCAGTGAGTACTGATGTTTTTAGTAAAACTGATTATTAAAACATTAATTTCTGTGAAAAATTCAGTTGATAACTATAACTGACACGTTCACACATAGGAAAAAAAAAAACAACTCTGCAAAATATTTATTACAGCAATAGTGGGGTTTTTAAAGTTTTTTTTTTTTGTTTTTTTTTCCCTGGAGAATAATTAAATCTCACTTTTACATGAAGTGATGAAAACGCTTTGGGTAAAGTTAATCTTCTGCACCTCGAGGGGCTCATTCACAAGACAACCCAAGCCGAACACAACGCCATTTCAGCTATCTGAAAAAAGAATTTAACCCCACGCCAATGGGGTCGTATTTCGGCTTGGGATACTATCATACACTGGCCCTTTTGCACATACCATGTGGTTGAAGATTTTTTTAATTGTAAGCTTTGTGAATTTGCAGTTAACATGGTTCATATACAAGCTCACAGTGGCTTTCCCTGTTGTAATAACACTCTTACTGAGCAAATTGGATATTATTGATTATTTTGTTAACTTTAATTATACAGGTCGATTTCATAGATTGCACAATATTGCCAGAGCATCGCAAAATCTGCATCGTTTATGGATCATATCTTTTATGTCATATCTTTCCTTTGCAAAACATCTTTTGGAGCGGGAGCCAGAGGCTTTCCTCTCTGGCTCTTTATCCACTCCACGCTCCTAGCAAAATGGTCCTGCTCCACTCCGTTCACAAGCTCTGATTCTCAACTGGCTAACGAGCACAAGTCACGTGACTGGCATGCCTCCTGTGTTTTATTCCAGCCAAAGAACGAAGAAGTGAAGCAAGCCATGGCCTTGTTATCGGCACAGCAGACCAGCCTGGAGATCATCGTCAACATGTGCTGTTCTGATGGTATTTCTATTGTTCACTTTGTATTTATATTTTTGTGTACATTTTTCAGTCCAGCATTGATCCTTGAGATGAAGCCTCTCCTTTACAAGGGTCTCTTACATTATGTGGTGTGAAAGTGGATTGTTTGACTACTTGACTTGATTGAGTGTCTCCAGGGTCCTCATTAAAATAACGGGGACCCTTATGCACCAAACTTATACATTCCTAGCCTACTGTAGAAGTTTTGGATTGCATTGGTATATAATCTGATAAATTCTAATGTTGCGTGCGCTGGTCTATGCTGTGGTTAATGTATTGTAATGTTCAATGCTGATGTGATTCCCTGCTCAGACCCTGTGTGTGTGCGTGCGCTGGTCTATGCTCTGGTTAATGTATTGTAATGTTCAGTGCTGATGTGATTCCCTGCTCAGACCCTGTGTGTGTGCGTGCGCTGGTCTATGCTCTGGTTAATGTATTGTAATGTTCAATGCTGATGTGATTCCCTGCTCAGACCCTGTGTGTGTGCGTGCGCTGGTCTATGCTGTGGTTAATGTATTGTAATGTTCAGTGCTGATGTGATTCCCTGCTCAGACCCTGTGTGTGTGCGTGCGCTGGTCTATGCTCTGGTTAATGTATTGTAATGTTCAGTGCTGATGTGATTCCCTGCTCAGACCCTGTGTGTGTGCGTGCGCTGGTCTATGCTGTGGTTAATGTATTGTAATGTTCAATGCTGATGTGATTCCCTGCTCAGACCCTGTGTGTGTGCGTGCGCTGGTCTATGCTCTGGTTAATGTATTGTAATGTTCAGTGCTGATGTGATTCCCTGCTCAGACCCTGTGTGTGTGCGTGCGCTGGTCTATGCTCTGGTTAATGTATTGTAATGTTCAGTGCTGATGTGATTCCCTGCTCAGACCCTGTGTGTGTGCGTGCGCTGGTCTATGCTCTGGTTAATGTATTGTAATGTTCAGTGCTGATGTGATTCCCTGCTCAGACCCTGTGTGTGTGCTGCGCTGGTCTATGCTCTGGTTAATGTATTGTAATGTTCAGTGCTGATGTGATTCCCTGCTCAGACCCTGTGTGTGTGCGTGCGCTGGTCTATGCTCTGGTTAATGTATTGTAATGTTCAATGCTGATGTGATTTCCTGCTCAGATCCCTCTGATGATGAGTGGGAGGAGCTGTCCAGCAGTGATGAGAGTGACATGTGTGCGGAGAGCTCTCTGTGTGAGTCCAGCGGTGCCCAGGTGCTGTCTCCGCTGTGCCTGTCTGCGGAGATCCACGCCGCACTCATCAGCTTCCTCCTCCCAGAGAAGGTATGGGCCAGCAGGGAGAGAATGATTCCACTTCAGTACAGAAATATACTGCTGCTTTCAGCTTCGAATACTACCAAATACTTCCACTTGACCTGACAATGCCATCCTTTTGCTCTTATTTCTCTTTTTGCATTTATTCTCTCTCGCTTCTCTGAAATTCTGCTTTTTTGTTGCCTATAAAATGTCCATATTTTCCTTTATTCCTGGCCTATGTGACCTACTGTAATTGTGCTGTCACACCTATTCAATGTTAATGTCTGGAACGTGGCACTATCTTCACACTGTACCACAAGGGGGAGCCCACATTATCCAGTGCTGTTAAAATAAGAGCCGAAACTCACTTCAACATGGAAGACACTGAACAGGACTTTTAGTCATAACATTTGTCATTGAATTTAAATGTATCTTTAAGTACAGTTTCCACCAATTGCACCGTCCAGGGTTATTGTGGGTATCACGCTAACACAAACCCGCCTGATCTAAGAGGTGGCAGCTGTATTTCCAAACATACAAGACATGTTGTACAAATGACAAACACGTCCTGCTCTTCTCAACAATGTGACCATACCATAGACCCATTGGAGCGAGAGGAACAGTCCATTGAAGCGTTCCTAGAGGTGCACTCACACGTGTTCCCCTGGTTTTTATTCTTCAGGTTCTGAAGAAGACGGAATTCCCCAGCAGTGCTGCTCTAGACACCTGTATGAAGTGTCCAGCCTGGAAGAGTTTAGTTAAAAAGTAAGACTGCAGAACGGGTGCCAGCATTCGGATTGCTAACGTTTGTATGTTGTTGTCTGTTGTCCATGTTGATAATACAATCCTATAGTTAACTGCACAGGTGGCTTTCACTAATTCCTTGTGCAAGTCAGACAGTGAAATAAAGAGGTTAGCAGTGTGTGGACGCTGTGAAAGTGTAGAAGGTTGTGCAGCATCCTGCACAGCTGTCTGGGGTCAGCCTGTCCTCCAGTCTCCTGGATACTGATGTTTACCTGCTCCCTGGAGTGCCTGGCACTGTAAGCGCAGGCCTGACTGTGTTGTGGTTTCCCAGGATGCAACGGGTCCAGTGCAGAGCTCTGTTCTGCCTCCACAACATGCTGTCAGTCATGGAGGGAGAGGCGCTGGGGGGCGTGGTCGCTCTCCAGGCTCTCGCGGAGCACCTGTCCCAGCTCGTCTTCTCCCAGCCAGGTGAGGAGTGTCCTTGTTCCTCTCTCTCAGGACTAGGTTAGAGCAACGCCCTCGCAAGCGTGTTCACGTTAGTTGTTTTTATTAGTAGAACTGACTTTTTTATAAGTGATTTGAATGTGTTCAAAGTGAAAGAAAAAAACCAATCTGTATTGGAAATGTGCTTTTTTTAAAATGTATTTAAGTGAACAGTTCTTGTGTGAACTGCACTGTGTATTGTTTGTCCGTGATGTGGATTAACCCTTTTATGAATGTTGTTGTTCAGAGATTCCTAAGGAAGACGAGTTTCTGGAGGCTGTCACCAGTGCACTGAGGTCTCTGCTGCAGATAATGGCCTCTAGAAATATACCTCAGGTAGGAGCGAGACTGAGCACAAGCTGCTATCTGAGAAACACGCCCTGGTGTCGTGCCTTGAGAGACTGGGAGTTCTGACTCAGACAGCGGGGAACTTTTCAATCAGTTGGGGTACCTCAGAGGCTAGGCAGCTACTTGCTTGCATATACAAGCCAGTGTTGTGTTTTTTTTTTTTTTCTTTTGCATGTACATATTTATATATGACCTAAAAGCTTGCAAACAGATTTGAAGAAAGGCAACGCAGTCTCTAACCCGTCTCTCTCTCTCCCACAGTGCATGAGCCCCCAGCAGCTGATTGGCCTGTGCGAGGCGGCGGCTCAGTGCAGTCACACCAGCGTGCGGGTCAACGCCATCGCCATCCTGGGGATTACTGGCAGCACGCTGGCCAAGCAGCACCACACTGCAGGCAAGCTGCAGGTAAATCAACAGGGCTCAAAGGAAGGGGACACATGCATAGGATGAGGGAGCTGAGTCAAGGAAGGATTAGGGGGGACTTGATTGATTTTCAAATCTTAAAAGGAGTTGACATAGTTAATGCTTTGCCAATACTTCAAGCGCAGGACAGAATCCAGGACCAGAGGACACAGCAGACTGCTGTTTACACAGAGTGGGGAGTCATTGGGATCTTTTTAACATCTGATTTGAGGTTTTGAGAACAACCAATCGCTAGGAAAGGAGTGATCACCGTTCATTTTGTTCTTACCATAAAACAACACGTTCTTTTGTACTAATCACTTACTGACTCGTGAAAATGTTTGGATAGCTCTGTAGGGATGCTGTGATGGATCTGGATTGTTCTCTAGTTGTTTGGAAGCTCTGTAGGGATGCTGTGAAGGATGTGGTTTATTCTGTTCTCTAGATGTTTGGAAGCTCTGTAGAGATGCTGTGAGGGATCTGGTTTGTTCTCTAGTTGTTTGGAAGCTCTGTAGGGATGCTGTGAAGGATGTGGTTTATTCTGTTCTCTAGATGTTTGGAAGCTCTGTAGAGATGCTGTGAGGGATCTGGTTTGTTCTCTAGTTGTTTGGAAGCTCTGTAGGGATGCTGTGATGGATCTGGATAGTTGTTTATAAGCTCTGTAGGGATGCTGTGATGGATCTGGATTGTTCTCTACTTGTTTAGAAACTCTGTAGGGATGCTGTGATGGATCTGGATTGTTCTCTAGTTGTTTGGAAACTCTGTAGGGATGCTGTGATGGATCTGGTTTGTTCTCTAGTTGTTTAGACGCTCTGTAGGGATGCTGTGATGGATCTGGATTGTTCTCTAGTTGTTTAGACGCTCTGTAGGGATGCTGTGATGGATCTGGATTGTTCTCTAGTTGTTTAGACGCTCTGTAGGGATGCTGTGATGGATCTGGTTTGTTCTCTAGTTGTTTAGAAGCTCTGTAGGGATGCTGTGATGGATCTGGATTGTTCTCTAGTTGTTTGGAAGCTCTGTAGGGATGCTGTGATGGATCTGGTTTGTTCTCTAGTTGTTTAGAAGCTCTGTAGGGATGCTTTGAACGATGTGGTTTGTTCTATTCTCTAGATGATTGGAAGTTTCCTCCTGCAAGTGGCGACGAAGGACCCCAGTCTGGTGGGGACGGGGGAGGCGTTGGACGCCATCTTCGATGTGTTTGCTGATGGAGTGGAGGCTGAGCGAGCGGCCCGCCACATCAAACTGCTTCCAGCGCTGAGAACTCTGCAGCCTGTCTTCAAAGCAAAGGTAGGAGGAGCGAGACTGGCAGGGGGCAACATTGCCCTATTTAAAATGCAGCGGTTTGTATCTTGTATGGAGCCCAGGGGTTTCTTGTGTAGCAGATATTGATTTTTTTTTTTTTTTTTTTTTTTAAGTCCTTCCTCAAAAACTTTTCTTTCACAACTGCGCACTATGAGTAGAAAAGGCTGCATCTGTCATCTTGCAAAACATATGCTGTTGGGATTAAAGTTCAAAGCCCTTGTAAAGTGTTGACCAGAGTTGCAGAGATGTATTTAATGCAACCTGTAAAGCTGAGGGAACACAAAGACACTTTGTGGCTTGGAACTTGGTTTGAAGAGACGGGATTGGTATAACAAAGTTGGCTCAAACTAGGTCTCCTGGAACCAGGTTTCAAGCCACTGTTCCTGAAAGAGGGGCTTGGTGTTCCCTCTGCTTAATACAGTACTGTCAGAATGCATTTTGTAGCAAGTCGGTAACCCTGTTGGTAAATGGTGCTGCCTCTGTCCTCTCTCTTCTGTAGCGAGTCAGTAACCCTGTTGTTAAAAGGTGCTGTCTCTGTCCTCTCTCTTCTGTAGCGAGTCAGTAACCCTGTTGGTAAATGGTGCTGTCTCTGTCCTCTCGCTTCTGTAGTGAGTCAGTAACCCTGTTGGTAAATGGTGCTGTCTCTGTCCTCTCTCTTCTGTAGCGAGTCAGTAACCCTATTGGAATCGTGCTGTATCTGTCCTCTCTCTTCTGTAGCGAGTTAGTAACTGTTGGCAAATGGTGCTGTCTCTGTCCTCTCTTCTGTAGATGCGGAAGGAAGGCAGGGAGAAGTACAGCCCTGATCAGCTGTGTGTCCTGCACAATGTGAAAGTGAATCTGAGGAGGTTTATCTCTTACCTGGAGACCCTGGAGAAGAAACCCAACCCATAACGTTGCTGCAGACTCACTTTTCTTTTCACTTTTATTTGCTGGTTTGTTTACTAATAGTTATCTTTTATTCGGTACCATACCTGTGCAGCAAACCGCTGCATTGAATTGTTTTACACCACACTTTCAAACAGGGAAACATATATAATAATTTGGGTGGATTGCAATATTACGTTGATTTCTAAAATGTATCCTTTCAGGAATAAACCAGTTATTTTCAAACACTTGACTTGTGATCTTATTCTTTTCTTTTTTTTGCGTTGCACATTTTAGCATCGTTCCAATGAGAAACACCCTCAAGATTGTCTCTGCAGCCGTACTGGTTAGCAGGCTGAGGCAAGGCCGTGGTTAGCCAATATTTCTCCAAGGGTGTATTTAACAATAGAAACACACAGTCCCAGAGACATCAGCAACTATTCCATTGTAACTGTGTGGCAGCAGTGGATAGAGACACATGAACAGCTCGTATACGCTACACCACACACTTATTAAAACGAACCCCAGGGAACAAGGGATGATGGTGTAGATTCTGGCATGAGCGGCCATAGGCGATTTAAACAAGACGACCATCATGTGTTTCAAATGCTATTCGTGCTGAATTACACTCCAGTAATACCACCATCACACTTTCAAGTTATTACTTTTATTAAAATCAACTGCTGTTTGCAAACTGCTGCATTTAAAGGATCCCAGAGTCCGAGATTGAGAAGCCAAAGGGTTTATAAAGAGCTGGATACTGATCCATCTTGAATGAACTGGCTCAGGGCGAGGTGTGGAGTGGGCTGCAGGTAATGTCTATACACTTCATTTGAGGAACCTATCCATTTTCATGTTATCCTCAGATAAGGTTTCAAAGTTGCAGGTTGCTGAAGCTGACTTCACGCTCACACTGTTGTCTTAAAATGAGAGCATGCTGTTTATAAAGAGGAATGTGAGGCAGGCAGGGAAACGTGCTCTGCGGTCTCAATCCCATAGCGCTCTGCTGTGGGCTAAACTTCATTCAAGGGTTTGCATGTTGTTTTGTTTTTTAGCCACTCCCATTAGCTAAACAGTAAAGGGTGTTGCTTTAGAAAGAAATAAAAAGTGAAACCTGAAAACAGCTGCAAGCTGGGCTGTCCTCTCTCTCTCTCTCTCTCTCATATATATATATATATATATATATATATATATATATATATATATATACACACACACACACACACACACACACACTGCTGTGCAAAATTTTTAGACATGTTGCATCTTTCTACTCTGATGCATCAACAATTTACTCAAAGCCTCCACTAGTGTTTTCTACTATTATAACAACCTTGACTTGCACAAAGAAGAACAAACGTTGAGTGAAATCGCTTGCATCACTCGATTTTCAAGGTTTGGTATCCGAAGCATAATCAACAAGTACAGAGAAACATCATCTGTAATTGACAAACCCAGGGCTGGAAGACCCAAAAAGCTGTCTAACAAGGATGAACAATACTTGATAATATCATAAGCCTGTGAGCCTTGTATTATGCGTTTTTCACGTATGAGAAAAAAATGCAAACATTTTAGGTATGAATATCAAATTCCACTAACAATACATACTTTGTGTATTGAAACAGGTCGCAAACATTTCTGGCTTTACAGTGTGTGTGTGTGTATATATATATGAGGAATGCTGGGAGGAATGTACACATTAAGTTCTTTTTGGATGTACACAAACAGTTTAAATGATTTAAAACTGTGTTCTTTATTGTTGCTCATTAGTTAAACAGTAAAGGGCGTTGATTTAGAAGGAACCAGAAAGTGAAACCAGAAAAGAGCTACAAGGAAGCTGGGCTAACCCATACAAGTACACAGATGGGCTTAATGATTGCAAAGTCTGTATATACTGATAAACCCAACGATTAAAGGTGCACTAGTGTATCTACAGTCCTCATCACCATTACACACTATCACTATAACTGATCGCCGATTATTACGGAACAACACAAAAACTTTGATTGTTGCGTAACAGCACAACTTTGAGCCGCACGCCTTTCACTCGGTGCGAGTCTGCGCAGAGCGGGGCGTGTTCCGCCATTGCCTGCTGGGATCCAACGAGACCGAGTGAGAGCGACAGGCAGCCAGCGGAAGCACGCTTGCTTTTGACTCGTCTTCATTCTGGCTTCCCAAACAGCGACAAATAACTTGGGCAGCCGCCTCAAGTTTTTACTTTTTCTTCTTCTTTTTTAAATTTGCATATACATTATACACACACACACACAAATACTGCTGTGCTTCACTGTGATACAACCCGACCGAGAAGAGCCTGCGGGAGGCAGATTGCCGTTTGATGGATCCGAGAATCGCCTGGTTTCAGCCGGAACAGCTCGGACCTGCTAATATCCTGTGGATGCAAATTTGGGAAACTACGCAAGGGCTAAGGAATCTGTACTTTGACAACAACTACACTGCGAGTACGAGCGGCACCAACGCGAACAATACCAAGACCAGTACTGCTGGTACCTCGGCAACAGCCAGCTCCAGCAATACGAGCACCCACACTGCCGAGGGCATGGCGAGCTTGGGGGCCGGCGGGGAGTTCGGGGTACAGGGCGACTTTTTACCCTTGGAGACCAATAACAACCAGAACAACCACCCGGCAGACAGGGGCGGCGGCGCTGCATGGAGCCTCCAAAACAAGAGGAAAAGGGACAACAAGGCGAGCACGTTCGGGTTCAACACCAGGCTGCTGCACCGCGGGCCCGGCACCGAGGGGAGTGGCGGGGGCCACTCCGGGACCCTCTGGAAAACGAGGAACTATTCCGAAGGGGTGCTCGGGTACGTACCCCTGCATGGGACACGGGGGCAGCTACTCAACTGCGCCTCGGGGATGAGGGAGAGGGGAGCGAACGGGGCCTCCGTCCTTAAAAATAATCCCATTTCACAGAACACGTTTTTGTGTAATGCAGGAGTGGGTTGAGCACTGTACATAACTGCAGGAATTTAGTATATTTCAAATGTGTGTGCGCACAGGGTTAAGTCTGATGGTAAAAGAGAAAGACACCAGGTCGGGTTGCAAAGGGACACGATACACGGTAACACACACACAGAAATATGAAGGGGGTGTAGGCAGGTAGATGCGATTGAAGGGGGGGGGGGACTAATGCAATGGTAATGGTGTGACTGTAGGGCAAGGTTCAAAGGTTAGTTGTTTGCTGACCTGTCTGCCTCGCACAGCCTTGACCTCAAAGGGCATTGCAAGAAATATTGTTCAGGCTCACTTCTGTTTTCCTGGCCAGAAGGGGGCGTGCCTGTGTGCTGGAGTGAGTTTATTATCATAGCGGGGGAGTGAGTTTATTATCATAGCGGGGGAGTGAGTTTATTATCATAGCGGGCGAGTGAGTTTATTATCATAGCGGGGGAGTGAGTTTATTATAATAGCGGGGGAGTGAGTTTATTATAATAGCGGGGGAGTGAGTTTATTATAATAGCGGGGGAGTGAGTTTATTATAATAGCGGGGGAGTGAGTTTATTATAATAGCGGGGGAGTGAGTTTATTATAATAGCGGGAGAGTGAGTTTATTATAATAGCGGGGGAGTGAGTTTATTATAATAGCGGGCGAGTGAGTTTATTCTAATAGCGGGCGAGTGAGTTTATTCTAATAGCGGGAGAGTGAGTTTATTATAATAGCGGGCGAGTGAGTTTATTATAATAGCGGGGGAGTTAGTTTATTCTAATACCGGGGGAGTGAGTTTATTCTAATACTAAGTTCAGGTTTGAAAGAGCGAACCACATTTTACAATGTTATGGGTTGCCAAGGGGGTGTTGGGGTAGTTTTTATTTTTTTGAAGAAACATTTAAACTGTTTATTTTTGTTTTATTAATAACACGCAAGCCCTCATCATGTTTTTTATACCTCGGTGACACACAGCTCAATTTTCACAAAAAAAAAAAAGTTGTTCTACGCTACTTTCTGTTGTTTCTATTGCCCACTAGCGGCTAACTGTGGCATCGCCAGGGCTTCATTTAATTTGCCAGTCCACGTTTGCCACGTTTCGTTTAGCATCTTCTGCACATCTTGACACGCGGAGAGACGGCTGCTTTTCAAAAGCATCCCTGCGACACGATTTAAGTGCACATGCATATTATTTCGAGTGTGCTGATCTAACAGGGTCGTAGTATTTTGCAATTAAATAGGTACGTACTGCTAGATCACGAACAGTAAAAAATACAGGTATGTATGCAGAGATTGGAACATGGGAGTCGTCTTTTCATTCCTGCTTTCTTTTAGGAGTGAGCCTGCTAAAACTGTTTTTTACAATTGATTTAAATTTACTTGGGAGAGAGGGGGTGCTAGAAGCTGTACATATATATTTGACCATATCCTATTAAAGGTATCGCCAAAACCCCTTCATGTTCATGCAAACAGCCAACCACAGATTAATGATTTCAATCCGATGCCTCTGCTTTAGATAACCTTGCTGTTTGTGTGACAGGTTAGTAGCATGATCCTTATGGGCTGGCTGTGAACACTGCTAGCTTTTGGTCCCCAGAATCGACCGAACAACCCAGGTTTTTGCCTACATATCATGTCCTGTGGCAAGTTGTACCACAGGGGCTGTTTAGTGTGCCCCGGAAAGCTGTGTAAAGATTTGAAATGCAGTCCTGGACAGCTGGGGCTTCCCCCAAGGACTGGAGTGTGGAAACCTGTAGATCAGTAAAACCCTGCTGACAAGCGCTGTGCTGAAGCTGCGGCTCTGCTTTATACCGTCGGCTGGGCTGCTGCTGGGTCATTGCTGGCGCTGTGTTGTGTTCTGGAAACCCAGTTATTTTCATCCCTGATTCGTCTACAATATTAATAGCATACCACAATGCAGGGCTTTGCTGTGGACGTTATTCTTAGTCTTGGATAATAATTCATGAGCCAAAACAAAAAAGTTAGCATTGCAGATTTTACAAAGTGCACTAGCTAGTGTTATGACTTAAAATAAATAAATAAATAAATAAAAATTGCAGAATACTAATTAACAGAAATAGATCTGTAACAGTGCTTGGTACAAATTTGTTCCCCCAAAAAAACCCCACTTGACTAGCAGGGTAAATAAGAACACCCATGATTGAATTCTCCCCCTTTGTTTCAGCAGTGCAGTTAGTGACTGAGTGCTGCTGCTGTCTGACAGAACCTTTCATTTCTTCTTCTTTGATGTCGTTCAGCCTCGTTCTGTCGCACTGTAATGGCTGGTTTCAATGCGCACGCTTCCTGTTTCGATCAAGGTAGATTTAGTGAAAGCACCTGTTTGTAAAAGTAATGCTTTTTTATTTATATAAATATATAAATTTGCCTCGAATTATGAAACATTCATAGTGTCATGAGTGACTTTTATATTACCCCCCCCCCCCCCCCCCCCCCCCCCCCCCGAGAACAACCTCTTACAGTCAAGACAAAACAACATATATCTATATGTTATTAACCTTCTAACACAATCAATCAATCTATCAATATTTATTTGATATAGCGCCTTTCATAGTGGACCACCATCACAAAGCACTTTGCAAGATAGTGAGGAACAAAGCATAATACATTAAATACAGTGAAATACGGGGCATAGTACATTACATACAAGGCTAGGATGTGAATTCGAAACATTGTGGATGCATGTGTCATACAGAATCATACAGATAGATGGAGTGAATAACCTGAAATAGCAATGTAGACAGCAGCTAATAACAGAAACCAGGGTTAGGGAGCATTAAAAGCAAGAGAGAACAAGTGGGTCTTGAGAGCTAATTTGAAGTGAGCGACTGTGGAAGCTGCGTGCACTGAAGCTGGGAGAGAGTTCCAGAGAGTCGGGGGCCGTGAAGCTAAAAGAGCGCTGCCCGAGTGTGGTGCGCTTTTGTTTGGGTCTAACCAGCAGGCCAGAATCAGAGGACCTCAGCTTGCGTGCAGGTTGGAGAGATAACACAATGCATTTCAAAACAGACAGAACCTTTGATATTCAGCAGTATGGCTGATTAAAAAAAAGTATGGTTAAAAAGTGTCAGTATGACCAAGGTGATGCTACCTGTAGAAAATAAACAACGTGGAAAGCCAGCACTGCCTGTTCTGATGAAGCGGAGCACACACACACACTGAAGGTCAAATTGTGGAATCTTGTTTTCATTTTAAATTAAACTTGCTTGTGGGTCACTGCAGCTTGCATGCAGTAGGTGGTCAGTAATGCACACGTGTGGGGTAACTGTCTGCTCACAATTTTGGGTTTTTAATTTAGTTGACATCGCTGCAAGAAGAAAAAAATGGGAGCCGTGGGGGTTTTCCTGTAAAGAGATAAAAACAAGCAAATAAACACACTGTAGGAACTTGGGACTCTTACAGCTGTGCTTAATCACTTGCAAAGTTAATATTTCACAGGTTGTTGACGGTTAATTTCAAAACAAAAGGCTGCACTCATGGGAACTTAAATGTTATTGGTTAATGGTGTGATCGTGTTATTAAATGTTGTTTTGTACTTGTGGACCTTGGGTAGATTTTCTTAGTAATGTGTTGCAATACGTTGTAATGTAGGGTAAACACGTTTGAACTGCAAGCAGTGCTCTGATAAAACAAGACCCAGCCCTGGTCTAGAGTGCTCATCGACGGACAGCTCTCGTTTCTTAATTGATTTTAAATAAGTGTCGTCCAGTTCATTTCAGCATGGCCAGCCAGGGACTAAGCAAGCACATGTGCTAGAGCAGGCTGTGCATGATGAGCGAGGGGCAGTGTTTGTCACAGTGATACAGCGGTCCAGCAGTGTGGGATCAGAAGCAATCTCACTGTGATGAGCGAGGGGCAGTGTTTGTCACAGTGATACAGCGGTCCAGCAGTGTGGGATCAGAATGTGCAAACTTGCTGCTTAATAAATCTGTTCTGATTGTAGAGATTCATGCCATTGTGAACTTGTTCAGATATCCATGCTGTGTTTTGAAACTGCTCAGCCTTACTACTCTAATGTAATAACAGTAGTAAGACAATTTATCTGTATTGCTGTATTCTACACAGCTAAAAGGTCATACACAGTGCTGTGCAAATCAGCATGCTACGCTACATACTGTACACATGACTCACTGCATTCCACGTACATCGACTTCATTCTGTAAGAATAAAAGGGATACAAGTCACTGTGAATGCTGGTGCACAGTATTCAGAGTTAGTGGACGTGGTAGCATGTGTTTTTGATGCTGTATGGTACACAGTATTCAGAGTTAGTGGACGTGGTTGCATGTGTTTTTGATGCTGTATGGTACACAGTATTCAGAGTTAGTATGGATTCGTGGTTGCATGTGTTTTTGATGCTGTATGGTACACAGTATTCAGAGTTAGTGGACGTGGTAGCATGTGTTTTTGATGCTGTATGGTACACAGTATTCAGAGTTAGTGGACGTGGTTGTGGTGATGCATGTGTTTTTGATGCTGTATGGTACACAGTATTCAGAGTTAGTGGATGTGGTTGCATGTGTTTTTGATGCTGTATGGTACACAGTATTCAGAGTTAGTGGACGTGGTTGCATGTGTTTTTGATGCTGTATGGTTCACAGTATTCAGAGTTAGTGGACGTGGTTGCATGTGTTTTTGTTAGTGAATGGTTCACAGTATTCAAAGTTCCAGTGGACAGCTTGGTCAATTCAGAACAGATTATTATGGTGGTTTCCACACTGACACACAATCTGTAAAATAATTTCAGAAGAGATAAGAGCCATGCAGAGATTGTGGTGCAGGAGTAAAAGCTTGAATTAAAAGTACATTGGGAATCAGACGTGGCACTCTGAAACCAGTGAATTCTGGTGGGTTTGTTAGATAACCAGGACTAATCGTGTTAAATGTGGGAGCCTGTGCAATGCATTAATCCTGACTCTGTCAAGAACACTGGGTGCGGCCCTGGCTTCAACATGGATTTGAAATGAATAATCTTCTTTTTTTATTTCCCCCAGAGGGTTTTTCTGTTTTAGTAAAGATCAGCATTGTTCCTTCTCTCTCTCTCCCACACACACACCTCTTGCATTGTATCTCGGTCGTGTTCGGGCATTAATCTGTCCACATCAGTCTGCTACGAGGTGCCACTGTATGCTATCAGTTATTATACAAAGTGTAGTCAACTTACTTGCCTTACTAGCTTTTAAAATGGTATCATCAGGACATGGTTACAGACAGGTGTTGCCTATAGCTGCTGTGGGATGGCCCATCTTATTTAATTGCATTTCTACAGTGGACACAGATTACATTAATATTTAAACCAGGAACTGCAAAGTGACACTGAAATAAGTGTTTGTGTTTACGGGGGCATTCAGTCTTGGCTTGAGGACTGTTTGAGGACATGGTAGATGATGATAATAATAATAATTGTTATATAGCGCTTTTCATAGTGGGCCACCATCACGAAGCGCTTTACAGAGGCAGGCTGTGAACTGCGCATTATATCCAGAGTCACTTACAATAGGACACTGATTTAACATCTCATCTGCAGGATGGAGCACAAGGAGGTTAGGTGTCTTGCTCAGGGTGAGTCAATGGCAGCGGTGGGATATGAACTGGTGACCTGGTTACAAGCCCTGGATTTTAACCACTGGACCACACTGCCTCCTACAGTAGGTAGCGCAGTGTAGCCGAGATGCACTTGTTTAGTTTCCTTACAGAATGGTTTTTTCTCTCTCTCTTTGATTCAGGTTGCATGAAGAGATATTCGACTTCTATGAGTACATGTCTCCCCGGCCCGAGGAAGAGAGGATGCGCAAGGAGGTGGTGCAGAGGATAAAAGACGTCATCAGAGAACTGTGGCCTAACGCTGATGTAAGTGAAGGTGTTCGTTTCTCTCTGTTTAACCAGGATTAGCAGGTACGGGACGTGACTTACTGCAGAGCGTCCCAGGAAATCAGGCACTCTGTTTCATTGTTGTATCTGAAATGTTGGATTCTGGTTATGTATGCTTCAGTATTTGCACTTTCAATCCCATTTCATGCCCCCACATAAGTTTATCTTTTACACAAAAACATGCGGTTAATCTTTAGCTAGCTTCCTTCCTGACATTGAGACAGTTGATAAGGGCACAAACAGGAGCCGTTGGGTGGGGTTGCTGGCCAGCAGAACTCACGCCAGCCTCCACCGAGCAGAATCAAAGTATGATACTGTATCTAGAGAAGTAAACATGTCTTTTAGTACTGACATTAATATACAGTAATCGTTCCAATGAGAGAGGAAGAAACAGCGGTGATTACTGCAGGAGATAAAGCAGCAGGTTTGGTGTATGTACCTGTACCTGTTATTGCACCATTTCAGAAACTTTGCAATATGTTTTGGATAATGACATACAATAAGGCTGCACAGGGTACAGCGCCCCATGTGCAACTTGAGAGCCAGTCTCAATAGAGCTTCATTATCCAGGGTACAGCACACCACGTGCAACTTGAGAGCCAGTCTCAATAGAGCTTCATTATCCAGGGTACAGCACACCACGTGCAACTTGAGAGCCAGTCTCAATAGAGCTTCATTATCCAGGGTACAGCACACCACGTGCAACTTGATAGCCAGTCTCAATAGAGCTTCATTATCCAGGGTACAGCACACAGCAGGGTTTTCTGGTGTTCGTTTCAACCAAGCTCTTCGTTACTTAATTGAACCAATTAGTTTATTAATTAGTCAGGTTTAATAATAATGACCACTATGGGGTCCGTACCGTCTCTCCCTGATTGAATTCCGATCTATTCCTATCCGGTGTAAGTTAGTAAATGAATAGATTTATAAAACATGTGCTGCTTTTATATTTCAGGTTCATATATTTGGAAGCTTTAGCACTGGACTGTATTTACCCACAAGGTGAGTTTCCTTCTGTTTTTATTTCATTTTAATTACATTTGTTGTTATCAGATGCATGTGGCATGTTTTACATTTAGGTTTAACATGTAAGTAGTTCAGTAAATATCCAAGTGAATTGAATGTGTGTACACTGAAGTTAACTAAAGCACTGGATTGCGCTTTCAGTGAGCTCCAGGTAAAATGGGGTGCTCTTAAGGAGAAACTGAAACCCACAGAATATTATGACACAGTGATGGTCACCTAATCCTCATGTCAAAAGGAAAACCCACACTGCGATGCTGCTGCTCAGGATGTCCTATTAAAGACACGCTTGTTTATTTCTCTCCTCAGTGATATTGATCTCGTTGTGTTTGGGAAATGGGACAGCCTTCCCCTGTGGACCCTGGAAAGAGCTCTCCGGAAGCACAACATCGCGGATGAGAACTCGGTCAAAGTGCTGGACAAAGCGACGGTACGCTCCTCCCCACCGCAGTGTGCGCGGGGGCTGGGTTCACAAAGCAGGTCTAGGTAGCAGTCTGCTAAGTGAAATTCACTTCCATAAAAATAGACAGAATGCATCCTTTCATCATAGAGACGTTAGCGTTCTATCTTAAAGGTACGATCGCTTGCTGGCTCGCAGCCTGCTCAGTGCCGGCAGTGCTTTGTGAAACTGGCCCCAGATCTCCCGAGAGCAGAAATTACAAACACTTGAGCTTAGCGTTCTTTTATTAGGTGACGCGTGTGTAATGGCATGGCATCCCAGCCCATTGAGCTGAATGGAAAGGGTTGGATGCGAATTGCGCTGACGTCGGTCTTATTCACTTGTCAGTGGCTAGGAGGAGACCCATTAATCCCTAATGTAAAAGGAAGTCATGCCAGTGTTTTTGTAGTGTGTTTGAGCAGGTGTTGATAGTCGTGTTTTAAAACCATTACTTGCTGCATGTTGAAACAGGATAACATTTTTCATTGCAGCTGGGCAAGACAGGGGGGGTGGGGGGGGTAAATGTGATCACGTTTTTTACATCTGGTAAGGGACCTGGCAGTGACATTCTGGACTAACTGCAGTAGGTTTATGGTGCACACGCACACACAGAGGTGAAAAATCTCCGCTAATGGCGTTTTTTCCGCTTTTCACTCAGTCCCCCGGAGCTATTGATGTGATCAATGCAGATCCAGGGGGAAAGTGTTCCCGATTTTGTTTTGTTTATTTATTTACATTTTTTTAAGCTATTAACACATTTGTGACAGTAGTTTCATAGAGTGAGACGCATGCATGACTTCATAGAGGAGTGAAGTAATTTTATATTGGTATGAAATGTTTGCAAAGGTATTTGGAAAGACAGTTCATTCATGTATTTGTACTTTGTCTTGCATTAGGTACCCATCATTAAACTGACCGATTCATACACTGAGGTGAAGGTTGACATCAGCTTCAACGTACAGAATGGAGTGAAAGCAGCTCAGCTCATCAAAGAGTTTAAAGAGGTCAGAGCATGTTGTCATTGCTGCTACTAGCTCATTCTTTACCTCTCCAAAGTACTTGCCTCTCCACTTCTCCAAGTCCTGAATAACACTGCTTTTTGCATCTAAATGCAAACAATACAATGCACTGAAACACAATATTTGGTTTGCAAATTTTAATTCTCCCGTGTAAAAACAAAAGAACTTTGTGTTTGCAATACGGACGTGGATCAGTAAACTGACAACACTCGGGAGTTTCAGTGCGGCGAGGTTGCAGATTACCTGCTCTGTGTAATCCTGGTTTGTGTCTGTGAATGAAGGAGTTTCAGTGCGGCGAGGTTGCAGATTACCTGCTCTGTGTAATCCTGGTTTGTGTCTGTGAATGAAGGAGTTTCAGTGTGGCGAGGTTGCAGATTACCTGCTCTGTGTAATCCTGGTTTGTGTCTGTGAATGAAGGAGTTTCAGTGCGGCGAGGTTGCAGATTACCTGCTCTGTGTAATCCTGGTTTGTGTCTGTGAATGAAGGAGTTTCAGTGCGGCGAGGTTGCAGATTACCTGCTCTGTGTAATCCTGGTTTGTGTCTGTGAATGAAGGAGTTTCAGTGCGGCGAGGTTGCAGATTACCTGCTCTGTGTAATCCTGGTTTGTGTCTGTGAATGAAGGAGTTTCAGTGCGGCGAGGTTGCAGATTACCTGCTCTGTGTAATCCTGGTTTGTGTCTGTGAATGAAGGAGTTTCAGTGCGGCGAGGTTGCAGATTACCTGCTCTGTGTAATCCTGGTTTGTGTCTGTGAATGAAGGAGTTTCAGTGCGGCGAGGTTGCAGATTACCTGCTCTGTGTAATCCTGGTCTGTGAATGAAGGAGTTTCAGTGTGGCGAGTTTGCAGATTATGTCTGCAAAGCAGGGCTGCATATGTTTGTAAAGCTTCATCCAACAACTGTTTCTAAATCTGACCAGGACTGAGATTTATGGTTGTTATTCAAGTTGGAAATAGGGATGTGCTGTAATAAAGATTTAAGTGTTGTAATAAAAACAGGATTGATCAACAATGTAGGACACATGCCATTTAACTCCCAGCTTGATGTCTGGGGTAAGTTTATCTACCAACACTCAGTATGCATACACGCATGTATATGCATGCTTGTGCATGCATACTCATTGAGGGCATTGCTTTCCCTTGTCCTAGAAATACCCTGTACTTCCATACCTGGTGCTCGTGCTGAAACAGTTCCTGCTGCAGAGAGATCTGAATGAAGTATTCACAGGAGGGATCGGCTCCTATAGCCTCTTCTTAATGGTTGTCAGCTTCCTTCAGGTAAGTGATCCCAGGTCTGCTGCATGTTCAAGCTGCACCAGAGCAATGGTTTGCAGCACACTGAAGGGCACATGGAAGAAAGTCAACTGCTTAAGAATTTAAAGAAGTTAATGAAATTATTGAAATGTAACTAGATGACAGTGGGGGGCCTTATATATAAAATGTGTATATTAAATGTGTGTGTGAAATATATGTAATGTTCCCATAAATATTGATTTATGCATTGCATTCTTGACATAGGTCAAGGGAATAATAGATTTCAGTGCAAAGTTACTGAATGAAAATCTGTTTTTAAAAGGAAAAGCGATGAAAAAAAAATAGAACAGTATTAGACTTTTATCTGTATCTGTGGGAGTTGGTTTGTCTTTGTTCCAAATATTGTTTTTGTTGAAGAGCCCTCCTGTTTTAAGCCAAGCAAACAAATGTTCAGTCTCTTCATTCAGTGTAGGGTTACTGGGTATTGCACTGCTGTTTCTTGCTGATGATGGTAATTGTAGTTTTAATGAAACCGATCCCTTGCTGCTCCAGTTGCATTACAGGGAAGACGCCAGCAGCCCCAATGCCAACGTTGGAGTTCTCTTGATAGAATTCTTCGAACTCTACGGGCGTCATTTCAACTACCTGAAGACGGGCATCCGGATAAAGGACGGTGGCTCCTATGTGGCTAAAGAGGAAGTGCAGAAGAGCATGGTGGATGGGTACAGACCGTCGATGCTGTACATCGAGGACCCCCTGCAGCCAGGTACAGCCTGGGCCAGCTCGGCTCCTTGTCAAATCAAATGCATTTTCTCCATCAACCCCAGGAAACGGTACATTTACAATTTTTATTTACAAACATTGAAATGAATACCGGGACAGATAGATTTTATTTGAACGGCTCATTGTAATTTGTGAAAATGTGTTATGTAGGGATAGTATAAGAAAGACAGACGCAGCATGCGAATTCATGGTTTATTGTAGTTTTCTTAAATGCATTTTTCCTTTTTGTGTTGCTTTTAAAGCAAATGATGTTGGAAGGAGCTCCTACGGTGCCATGCAAGTGAAGCAAGCCTTTGATTATGCCTACATTGTACTGAGCCACGCTGTTAGCCCAATCGCCAAGTACTATCCTAACAATGAGTCAGAAAGGTAAGAGCCTTGCAAACCAGCGTCTCCCTTCAGCCTCCTCCTTGCTTTTCAGTCTCAGTCCAGTTGATTTGCGCTTTTACTGGATCTATTTTGACTTGCGATGCTTTGACCGCTGTCATGAGACGTCCCGGAGAGGCACCTGTCCAGAGTGGTGTAGCTTTCAGACATGGCTGGGAAGGAATGAGGCCAGGTATGAGGGCTGCTCTCACTGGTTCTGTTCCAGGTATGAGGTCTGCTTTCACTGGTTCCATTCCAGACATTGTTATACCCTGGGATTCGTCAGACTTGCAATTCACTGCTGTGTTGCAGGAGCAGTTTAACGTTCAATCTTGCAGGGGTGGGGATTACCTGACTCCACAGTGACACCTGCTGGACTCTGTCTTTACTTGTCCTTGTTCCTTCTCCTTTAGCATCAAGCTGCGTGTGTGTTTTTCATGCATTATCTCAGCTCTCTGCTGCTGCTCAGGTAGTATACTGATTGATTGTTAAACTTTCCACATTGACAGCATTCTGGGACGCATCCTGCGAGTGACCCAAGAAGTGTCTGACTACAGAGACTGGATTTCAAAGAAGTGGGGATCGCAGAGCAGAAGAGAGTCTCCATTCAATGGTAAAACAGCCTCTGAAACAATAAAACATTTTAAATACTGTACCAAGAGATTCCAATTCTACTGTGTTCAGTGTCTTCACTGTATCAAGAGATTCCAATTCTACTGTGTTCAGTGTCTTCACTGTATCAAGAGATTCCAATTCTACTGTGTTCAGTGTCTTCACTGTATCAAGAGATTCCAATTCTACTGTGTTCAGTGTCTTCACTGTATCAAGAGATTCCAATTCAGCTCTGTTCAGTGTCTTCAACAGTGACTTGAAGCATTTACAAAAGATCATTTTTATTTCTCTGAAAAACCATTGCATTTTCTATGGATATTCGTTTGATATTCATGCTCTTGTCTAAGGTTTGGGTTTTGCACGCAAGAGTTTAACGTCAGTCTGAAATGACATCACTATGATTCTGCAGTGAAAGTGTCCCTACATGCTGAGTCAGGGTAACTTCTCAGTTCAGTGAAACTCGTCTAAATGACCACGTTTAGACCAAGATCACTACCTTCGTATGCATGAGCATTCCTAACGGTACTCTCAAGGGAGGGTTAGTCACTTACTCTAAAAAGCTACTGGAATTTACTGTGTGTAATAAAGGGAGGTCGTCTTGTGTATGTTCCTTTCTTTAAATCCTTCATCTTCCCCTCTTTGTTTCAGGCAATGATGTGACATTGTTAGTAGAGCCACAGCAGCTGGACAAATGCAACAACAATGTCTTTGAAGAAAAGGCTGTGATCCTGGGGCAGCTGCGGAGTGAGCACTCCTCGAACTCCTCCTCCTCGATATCCAGCTCCAGTGATGCAGTGAGTGCTGCTCTGGCTTCCTTTTATACACCTCCAGAGCATACAGAACCACTTTCAAACACCTGGCTTTCTTTTATACACCTCCAGAGCATGCAGAAGGAAATGCCGGCACAATGTTGTGTTTTATTTCGCTTTAATTTAATTGTCTTTATTTCTTGCATTGCTTTATGAACCAGCCAGTATGTTGCTGCCCTGAAAAAAGGGGTGTACACAAAATCATTTTTACATGAAAAGTAATTTTTTTTTAATATGTATTGTGCTTTTGTTTGCAAACCTAAAATAGTGTTTTAGATATTTTAACATGCAAGATTTCATGCTTTCATGGTGGGAAGCATGTCAGCAGTAACTGTGGTGGTCCTTGCCTGAGCTGTTGGTTGTTGTTTTCTGTGCAAACGCAGTGCGGATCCCTGAGGTCTCTGATATCTGTAACTTCGCAGGACTCTGATGGGACTCCATGTAAAACCCTGAAGCACCGGCAAGCTGACCCCAACCAAGAAACAGCAACAGGGTCTGCACAGCTCCGCGGGAAAACACAGAGCCATTCCTCCAGCAACAGCAACCAGGCACAGAGCCATTCCTCCAGCAACAGCAACCAGGCACAGAGCCATTCCTCCAGCAACAGCAGCCAGGCACAGATCCATTCCTCCAGCAACAAGACACAGGTCTGTCCCTTCAGCAAAACACAGGGTTAAAACTACTGGAATAAATACCAGCTGTTTAAGACTTTTGTGTATGAAGAGGCAGTTTAGCCTTTGTTTCGACAGAACACCAGATGTAGTGTTTTGCAAAATAAGTGAAGGAATTAATTGATGTGTAACGGATAGGGGAAGCAACTAATGTTTTTGTATTGATTTATTTACTGATCAATTTGATTTTCTCTTTAGCACGAAAGGAGACAGTTTCGCTCTTCTCGTAATGGCTCTCCAGATCAGCAGCGCCCCAGCCACTCCCCCGCGCCGCTCAGCAGCAAACCACACCCCCCGAGCAGCCACAGCAAGAGGAGGAAACTCCGGAAGGACGGCGTGCCAGAGAAGCTCTGCAGATAGGGAAGGAGCTGTGCCTCATGAGACTCTTCCAACCTGCCCCCTCTCTGCGGCATGGCATTGCTGTGGCTTCTCTGTGGGGGATATACAGCACTAAAACTTTTTTTGTAGCTCCAAAAGAAACCAGCTTTGCACAGAAACAATGAAGGATCTTTGCTGCCACTGCTTGTTTGATGACACATTCATAGATGAAGTGGAGCCACTGTTGAAGCTGCAGATTGAATGGAAACCGCTGGTCGTTGATTGATACCCAAGAGCCTATTAAAGAGAAAAAGAAAGACTTGAATAGAAAATGTAAAAAAAAAACAAAAAAAAAAAACTTAAAAAAAAAAAAGGAAAAAAGAAATGTAGTCATTTTAAGATGGGAATATAATTTGAGCATGAAAGATTTTAATATTTGTTTGATTATAATTACTGTTTTATGTATATACAGATCGTATTTAAAAAAAAAAAAATTAAAAAAAGAATTGCATTTGTAAAAAAACAAAGAAAACGTTTAATACTTTTTTTACCTGACATACTAATTTTTTTTTTTTTTAAGCTGTAATTTTCACTATTACTTTGTTTTTTGCAACTATTCAGTTGCGCACGTCAAACTAGGATCAGACGGGGCAGCTTCAGCAGACTGCAAACTGCCCTGTGTTTCATAGGATCAGACAGGGGGCAGCTCCAGCAGACTGCAAACTGCCCTGTGTTTCATAGGATCAGACAGGGGGCAGCTCCAGCAGACTGCAAACTGCCCTGTGTTTCATAGGATCAGACAGGGGGCAGCTCCAGCAGACTGCAAACTGCCCTGTGTTTCATAGGATCAGACAGGGGGCAGCTCCAGCAGACTGCAAACTGCCCTGTGTTTCATAGGATCAGACAGGGGCCAGCTTCTAGCAGACTGCAAACTGCCCTGTGTTTCATAGGATCAGACAGGGGCCATTTCTAAAAGACTGCAAACTGCCCTGTGTTTCATAGGATCAGACAGGGGCCATTTCTAGCAGACTTCAAACTGCCCTGTGTTTCATAGGATCAGACAGGGGCCATTTCTAGCAGACTTCAAACTGCCCTGTGTTTCATAGGATCAGACAGGGGCCATTTCTAGCAGACTGCAAACTGCCCTGTGTTTCATAGGATCAGACAGGGGCCATTTCTAGCAGACTGCAAACTGCCCTGTGTTTCATAGGATCAGACAGGGGGCAGCTCCAGCAGACTGCAAACTGCCCTGTGTTTCATAGGATCAGACAGGGGGCAGCTCCAGCAGACTGCAAACTGCCCTGTGTTTCATAGGATCAGACAGGGGCCATTTCAGACAAACTGCCCTGTGTTTCATAGGATCAGACAGGGGCCATTTCTAGCAGACTTCAAACTGCCCTGTGTTTCATAGGATCAGACAGGGGCCATTTCTAGCAGACTGCAAACTGCCCTGTGTTTCATAGGATCAGACAGGGGCCATTTCTAGCAGACTGCAAACTGCCCTGTGTTTCATAGGATCAGACAGGGGGCAGCTCCAGCAGACTGCAAACTGCCCTGTGTTTCATAGGATCAGACAGGGGGCAGCTCCAGCAGACTGCAAACTGCCCTGTGTTTCATAGGATCAGACAGGGGCCATTTCTAAAAGACTGCAAACTGCCCTGTGTTTCATAGGATCAGACAGGGGCCATTTCTAGCAGACTTCAAACTGCCCTGTGTTTCATAGGATCAGACAGGGGCCATTTCTAGCAGACTGCAAACTCCCCTGTGTTTCATAGGATCAGACAGGGGCCATTTCTAGCAGACTGCAAACTCCCCTGTGTTTCATAGGATCAGACAGGGGGCAGCTCCAGCAGACTGCAAACTGCCCTGTGTTTCATACATCTATTTTCTCATCAGTCTAATGGGCACCAATGGCACACACTGTATGAAACTGCTTCCCGCTGTGAGGCTCTGTTACCAAAGACGTGTTCTCACAGATCTCAGTCCTGTACCTCACAACATGCAGCTGTTTAAAGTTGTTTATATAGATATGTTAAAACACCAAATGCAAAGCTGACAGCATCCTTCTGCCTTCCGGGTGATTTTGAACACTGTGTTTTAACCCTGTCCCAGAGCTTGGATTAGAACTGCAGTCCAGACCTCCCATATGGTTCTATTAATTATTGAATCCACAGAAACACATTTATAAATGTACAACTCTGTTAATTATAGATGCTGTCCTCTTGCTTTTTAATATTTGGTTTGTATTTCTCCTTGAGAATGGCTATGCAAAGGGATATTTTGGTGCCCAATTTTATTTAAGAAGTTACTGTCAGCCCTGATTAACCAGTATATTGATACTGATTTTATATGATTTATAGAAGGGAACTGTTTTAAAAGTGTTAGTATACAGTACTGTATATGTTCTCTGCTTGCAGAATTCAGTGCATTCCCATAATAAACCACTAGGGGAGGCTGTAGCACCACATGTCAGCACAGTACATGTTAAATGTAACACAGTGGTGCTGTTATTTAGTGAGCTATTTTGTATGGGTTTCATTAAAAAGGCAGTTTATTTGCCTCAAATCATGTAAATACATTTGTAGTTTTAATATGCAATACATTTAGAAGAGTACAATTGCAGAAACATTCTTGTATACCGTGCCTATAGAAAGTCTACACCCCCTTGAACTTTTTTCACATTTTGTTGTGTCAGTGCCTCAGGGTTTCATGCATTTAAATGAGGATTTTTACCACTTATCTACACCCCACTCCACACTGTTATGGGGAAAAAAGTTATATTAAATACAAAACTGAAAGATCATAATTGGATAAGTCTCCACCCCTCTGAGTTAGTACTTGGTGGAAGCACCTTTGGCAGCAATTACAGCTGTGAGTCTGTTGGGATAGGTCTCTACCAACTTTGCACACCTAGATTTGGCAATATTTGACCATTCTTCTTTACAAAACCGTTCAAGCTCTAAAGTTCCTTGGGGAGCGCTGATGGACAGCAATCTTCAAGTCATGCCACAAATTTTCGATTGGATTTAGGTCAGGGCTCTGACTGGGCCACTCAAACACATTTATCCTTTTGTTCCTTAGCCACTCCAGTGTAGCTTTGGCTGTGTGCTTTGGGTCGTTGTCATGCTGAAATTGAACTTCCAACCCAGTTTCAGCTTTCTTGCAGAGGGCAGCAGGTTTTCCTCAAGGAGTTCTCTGTACTTTGCTCCGTTCATTTTCCCTTCTATCCTGACAATTGCCCCAGTCCTGCCGATGAGACACATCCCCATAACATGATGCTGCCACCACCATGCTTCACAGTAGGGATGGTGTTCTTTGGGTGATGCGCTGTGTTGGGTTTGCGCGAAACATAACGCTTTGCATTTAGGCCAAAAAGTTGCATTATAGTTTCGTCAGACCACAAAACCTTTCGCCATATAGCTACAGAATCTCCTGAGTGTTTTTTTGCATACTTCAAATGGGATTCAAGGTGGGCTTTCTTGAGTAAAAAACAGACCAGATTTGTGGAGTGCTTGGGATATTGTTGTCACATGCACACTTTGACCATTCTTGGCCATAAAAGCCTGTAGCTGTTGCAAAGTTGCCATTGGCCTCTTGGTAGCCTTCAAGTAGTCTCCTTCTTGCTGAGTCATGTAGTTTGGAGGGACAGCCTGAAATAGGCAGGGTGTTGGTAGTGCCATACACCTTCCACTTCTTAATCGTCGTGACCGTGCTCCAAGGGATATTCAAGGCCTTTGATTTTTTTGTTTACCCATCCCATGATCTGTGCCTTTCAATAACTTTGTCCCAGAGTTCTTTTGAAAGCTCCTTGGTGCTCATGGTTGAGTCTTTGCTTTGAAATGCACTACCCAGCAAAGGGAACCTACAGGAACTAGTGAATTTATCCTGAAATCATGTGAGTCACTACAATTTAACACTGGTGGAGGCCACTTAACCGATCGTCTTCAAAATCAGTTACACCTGAGCTAATTTAGGATTGCTATTACAAGGGGGGTGGTGGGGGTGGACACTTATCCAACCAAACTATTTCAGTTTTTATTTTTAATTCATTTTCTACAAATTTCTAGATTTTTTTTTTCACTTGCTAGTTGTGGGGAAGGATGGCTATAAGGCAACAAAAGGTAAAAATTTTGAAAGGGAGTGTAGACTTTCTATAGACTGTGTGTGTGTGTGTGTGTGTGTGTGTGTAATATATATATATATATATATATATATATATATATATATATATACATATATATATATATTAGTGATGTTGATTCAGCTTTAAAGGCTCTCAAACTTCTTGAAAAGCCATGATTATTCAGCTTTCATATGCTGGTTGCTGTTACTGCAGTAAGGTGCCACAGCACTGGTTTTGCTTCATGAAGGTATTTTGTGTTGGGATGATTGTTCACAGTGTTGGTATTGAAGGGGTCTGCCAGTTTATCCGTGTTGGTTCATGTGCAGTACTGTTATCTTTCCCATTTTCTTTCCTTGGCTTGGAATGTTAAGATGTTCTCTCTGCAGTGTGAGCCGCCTTCATTACTTCAGCATTGTTTGCTGCTACAAGTTATCCTTTTACCTGAGTGCGAATTCCATTGTGTGATTGCACTTGTTGCAGTTTTCAATACTGGGACTTCAGTTGGCATTGACAATTGTTTTTCTTGGTGTTTTTTTCATCTTATGGCTTGTGATTAGGTATAAACCTTAACTTGAACAAATGACTGGCTTATATATATATATATATATATATATATATATATATATATATATATATATATATATATAGCAAACCTCTAAGTGTTGTGGACAGTTGAACTGTTCGTTCTATTTTCGTTTATTTTTAGAGCATGTTTTTCTTTTCCTCTGTATCATCTTGCATACTCTCTAGCTGTACTTTTTTGAGGGTTTAAGATCTTTTTGTAAACTGTACTTTTTGTGAATATATCAATAAATCTTTCATTTAAATGTTGCAGCCCTGTGGATCTCACCGTTAAAGTGCATTTGTCTCTCGATGTGAAGTGGTAATTTCAATAAAGCACGTTAAGTGTTGATTATTCAGCTCTGCATGCAGTCGGGGTTCGGTTCCATCGGGGTGCAATCATCAAGAACCGTGGTCTGGATTATAGACTGTCTCCAGTGAATTTGGTTGAGCATTGCTGGGATCCAGATGAAGAGTCTGCAGATGAAAACAGGCATGCAGAACCGGGCTGTTTAAACTGGGAAGAGTGGAGGGGGGAAGAGCCTGTTGAAACTAAGGAGGGTAGAGAATTATCATCTTTTAGGACTTGTGTAAGACGCTCATACATGCTGTGACAATTCACATCAATTCTGAAGTGAGATGCAGTGAATCAGGGAGTCTACTTAGGGGCAAGATGTTTCATTCATCTTTATTATGGACTTGTGTTTTATTTATTTATTTTATTTCATCTAGGTGATCTGCTTGAGAAACAAAAACAAAGTAGATCTTTGCCACTTGACTGTTCTAATGCTCTGGCTATACTTAATCACTCCCCGCATAAGGAGATGCAAATCTCATTATGAATCAGCCAGTGATAAGAGTCTTGTAATGCAGCTGTTCCTTATCTGTATGACTCCTTGCTTGCATGTTTTATATTTTGCATATTGTACATTTTGATATGTCAAATACAGCGATACAGATGAGATTGAGCTTGGGAACTAAACACAACAAATGGACTGTATACAGTTGTAGGGATTCAGTATATATTGTAAAATGATAGCAGTCCGAGCAGGACACAGATTGTATCCCTGACTTGTGGCTGTCAGTACAAACAAACTATTATTTTCACTTCTCCCGGGACATGCAATCACAGTAAATAGAGATTTTGATGGGGGCTGGGGGTGTATTTATATAAGTCTGATTACATGATTTTGTGACTTGGTTCTGTATAACAGGGATGGACTCATATTGCATAGCAGTTTCACCCTTTTCACGTTTAAGTACGAGCTGGATTAGCCGCGATGTTTAGGTAACTAGCTCAGGTGTGTCTTATATAAACTGCTACGCATGGGTGTGTGGGTGTGTGTGTCTTCTTTCCATCGCTGCAATCATAGCAGCATATGGACTGGATCGAACTGCTATGCAGTGGGAGCCTTATTTCTAACCAGACTTTTCTGGGTCCGGCGTTTGCTTGACAGATGCTTTACGTTGTTAGGGGTTTGTTTTAGTTTTTTTACTTCTGTTTTTTTGTTTGCGCTTCGTCTCATTTCCGCGTTCCCAGTGCATCTGGATGAATGTCACTTTCTGCAGTGTAAGAAGCAGAGTACACCGCAGCGGGAAATGCAACACGCACACTTCTGTCCGGGGCTGCATCTCAATCAGGAACGGGCTCTCCCTCTCTGACATTGTAGCTGACCCGTGTTCACAGAACCAATCCGCATCACAGACGGGATAGAAGGAATTTTCAATCGCAAGCAAAACCAAATCTCCACCGCACTTCTCTGTATTGCGAATTCAACAGACGATACACAGGTGAGCTCTGAGTTTCACATTACAGCTGTCAATGTTTGTGCCCCTGGGGTTTTTTTTTTTACGAGATGAAAACTGTCAAAATCAAAATTTAGGTGTTTGTGAGACACGTGCAGGGTTGTGATTCGTCTCAATACGAAGAGTCAGTGTATTTTTTTTTTTAATAAAAGGGGAAGTCTGAAACAAACGGTGTAATCACAAAACTTACTGTTTTTTTTGTTTTTTTTTTCTTTTGCTTAATTGCAGTTTTTGAAATTGACGCAGATAGATAAATGCCGTTTTTAGAAGCTACCGTATTGTTTGAGTTCCTAGTGTCCGTGTCCGTGCTCTCATGACTTCTGGTTAATATGATAAGTTTCTGTGTGTACCTGTATCCATTTTAAAACGTCCCGTTTCTTTAAACAACAATGTATTGGTATTACTTTTTCTGAAACTAGTCGTTTAAGTGCAAAGCTTTGCCAGGCCTGTCGGACACGTTGTAATTTGTGAGTACTTACTATCTAGTGGAAAGCATGTAGATATCTGTCCTGTATATATTTCTATTTTAAAAACCCTCTTATCTGAACTCTGTGTTTTAATATGTCATTTTAAAATGTTCTGCAAATACAGTGAGTAGGCTACTGATTACAAAGAAAACACAAAACATAACGGCAACAATTTACATACTAAACACTAGTTTACAAAATAATTCCATTAGGTAGAGCCTTTTGTTATTTTGAAAAAAAAAAAAAAAATTCCTACGTGTTTATTTGAACGTAAATGATTGATCGCTTTGGTACCAGCACACGGAGAGGTCTGTGTGTTTGTTTGGGGTTTCCTCTCCAGAATGCTATTATTATTATTATTATTATTATTTATTATTATTATTATTAAACGGGTTCTAGCATAGCAAATGCTGCCTATTTGGGAGTGAATGGGGAAAACAAGACCCAAGAAAAGGGTCCCTTTTAGTGCCTGATGTCCAGGAGACTCTCCGCTGGTTTTAAATGAATGTGGTTTTTTTCTGAGCATGGGTAGAACCGTGGCGTACCACAGTGCAGTCTAAATGCCAAGCCGTTTTTATTTATGCGTTTTATTTATTTATTTGTTTTTAATTTAAAAACAAGTTACAATAAAAAAGTGACGCTTTAATCTTTTCAACCACTCTATCTGCACTTCTAGTTTATATTTCTAAAAGTCCCTCTGCTGCAGTACTGTATTATTATTATTATTATTATTATTATTATTATTATTATTGCTTCTTTTAGAGAGAACAGAGAAGTCTGCAAACTTTGTGTTTTGGTACAAATGCTTCATAAATGTGTCTCTTTGAAGCCCCGTTTTGCAGAATGATATGTGATCAGATAAGAACCATACACACATATTTACACATTAGGGGGAGGAGCAGAGGACTGGGAGCCAGGAGGGCTTGAGTTCTCCCAGTTGAGAGGGAAAGTGTCAGAACTGTTGGCACTGGAAATAGCATTCACTCATGATGTTTTACAACAGTCTTAGAAATTATGGCATTGCCCCTCTGGCAGCCCCAGGATGTTCCAGAGATCACATTTAAACAGACAGAGCAGCTGGTGCAGGTAGTGTTGCTCTGCAGTGTGGTCAAGCCCAGACAGCTTCTGGTACCACCTCGGAAACGCAACATATGTGAAGCTGATAGTTCACAAGGGCGGGGTTAGGGAAGATACTGGACTGTAGCCTGTCCTGGAACAGTGTGGAAAAATAGCAGTTGTGTTATTTTGTAACGTTTCCACTCATCGTTCCAGCGTTGCTTAATAATTTGTTCAATGGTAGAGGAGCCGATTTTATAACCACATGCTTCGAATTTGCTTCAACACCATACTTGGGCACTGTTTGTACATGTAGGCTAGGTTAGAGCTCTAGACTCGGGCACTGTTTGTACATGTAGGCTAGGTTAGAGCTCTAGACTCGGGCACTGTTTGTACATGTAGGCTAGGTTAGAGCTCTAGACTCGGACACTGTTTGTACATGTAGGCTAGGTTAGAGCTCTAGACTCGGGCACTGTTTGTACATGTAGGCTAGGTTAGTGCTCTTCAAGGTCAAGGTAATGGCCACAACAGTCAACAACCTGCCAAGACAGTGGAAATATCTGAACTTTGAAATGTTTTTGCGCTTCTGTCTGTTAGTGTTTGTGTGTAGCATTAACTCAAAACGAAAGCAAGGCACAGCTGCACTGTCCGGTACTCTGCCGGCAGGTTGGTGTTGCGCAGCTGTCCGGTACTCTGCCGGCAGGTTAGTGTTGTGCAGCTGTCCGGTACTCTGCCGGCAGGTTGGTGTTGTGCAGCTGTCCGGTACTCTGCCGGCAGGTTGGTGTTGTGCAGCTGTCCGGTACTCTGCCGGCAGGTTGGTGTTGTGCAGCTGTCCGGTACTCTGCCGGCAGGTTGGTGTTGCGCAGCTGTCCGGTACTCTGCCGGCAGGTTGGTGTTGTGCAGCTGTCCGGTACTCTGAAGGTTATTTTCAGTGAGTCTGAAATGTCACTGATGGTAAAGCATGTTCCTATATTACTGCTTCTGAATTCTGCTGTGAATGCTCACTGTTTCTATTTACGTTACTTGCCTGTGGTTTCACTTCCAGTCAGAACACATTCAAACACCGGTTTACTCTTCAAATATTTGTTTGAAACGGTTTACTCTCCATTATTTCTTTTTCTCTCTATTTATTACTGTAAAGACTTCCAGTTCACAGTAGGGTGCGGTTTTGTAATTTACTCTCAACAGGGGTGATTGAGGGCAAGAACAATGTGTTGACATGCACAAATGCTTTGCCAGGTGGTTTATTTTCACATTTTTTTATTTTTTTGTTTTTAGATGTTGCTAACCAGATATTTAATCTAGTTGAATCACACCTCATCCTTTTGGACTAAAAAACAAACCAAACAATGAAAAATAAAGTTGGCTCGCTGTGTTTCAGGCATATCACATTCCAGGCTCTTCCTCCACCAGGCCCCATACAGACGGCACAGATAGGGTGAGAACAATCGAGAGACTCCAGCCGTCATTGTGCTGGGCTGGGCTGGGCACTCCACTCTTCCTCCTCCTGTCTTCTTTTCCTGGAGTCCGGGAAGACCTTTCCATTGTGACCCGCCCCCCCCCCCCGAGCCCAGACCCTGAGCCCAAGAGTCTGGCTGTCAGTGACTGACGGGAGCTGCTCCAGCCAGCTTGGCTAGCAGCCCAGTAGTCAAACCCTGTTGAAGGAGGGAGGGAGGGAGGGCCGCCTGGAGGTTGACACACTGGCCTAGCACATTGCCTCTGAAAGCTGGCTCGATTCTCATCAAGTAACAAGTCTTTTGCTTTTAACTTGATCCCATAGTTTCTAAAAGCAGGAAGTTATTGAAGTTCAGTGTACACTTTATATGGGCACTGTTTTCAGGTGCCAACCACCAAAACTCCCTCTCGCTCTCACCCACTCAATCACCCTCTCTCTCTCTCTCTCTTTTCACTATATATATATTTCACTTTTCACTATATATCCAAGCATCTAGTTGGCCTTTTTTATAGCTTCCCCACATTGTCTAGATGAAGACATTTCTGAGTCAACATAAACTCCTAGGTCTTTTTCATAGATTCCTCCTGCAAGCACATTTTTATTTCCTGTGTGCAGTACCTTACACTTTCTCCAGTAAATGTAATTTGCCATGTGTAGATAATTTTGAATGACATTTGCTTCTGCATCAGTGTTTGCCACTTCTTCTCCTATTTTTGTGTCATCTGCAGATTTAACAAGTTTGCTAACTATACCAGTCTAAGTCATTAATGTAGATTGCGACCTAATACTGATCCCTGTGGTGCTCCTCTGGTTACCTCGCTCCATTCTGAGGTTTCTCATCTAATCAGTACTTTCTGTTTTCTACATGTTAACCACTCCCTAATCCATTTACATACATTTCATTGAATCCCTACTGTGTTCAGTTTGAGAATTAATCTTTTATGCAGGACTTTGTCAAAAGCTTTCTGGAAATATAAATAAACCATGTCATATGCTTTGCAATGATCCATTATCGATGTTGCATCCTCAAAAAAGTCAAGCAGGTTAGTTAGACACGATCTCCCTTTCCTAAAACCATGCTGACTGTCTCCCAGGATACTGTTACCATATAGGTAATTTTCCATTTAAGATCTTATTATAGTTTACGTATAATAGAAGTCAGGCTTATTGGTCTGTAGTTACCTGGTTCGGTTTTCTCTCCCTTTTTGTGGACCGGTATTAAGTTTGCAATACTCCAGTCGGTACAACCCCTATGTCAAGAGACTGTTGCATGATCTTGGTTAGTGGTTTGTAAATAATTTCTTTGAGTACTATTGGGAGGATCTCACCTGCCTTGGGGATTTGTTTAAGAGCTCCTAGTCCCTTTAACACTTCAGCCTCGGTTATGCTAAAGTTATTTAAAATTAGATAGGAACAGGTTGACATGTGGGGCATGTTGTCCGTATCCTCCTTTGTAAAAACTTATGAAAAAGTAATCATTTAATATATTTGCTGTTTTCTTTTCTCATCCATAATTTTGCCATTTGTAGCTCTTAGACATTTTACCCCCTCTTTAAATATTCTGTTGCTGTTATAATATTGGAAAAACATTTTTGGAATTGGTTTTAGCCCCCTTTGCAATGTTTATTTCTATCTCTCTCTCTCTTGGCCTTTCTAACTGCCTTTTTGACTTGCATTTGCAGTCCCTTTTAAATGCTCTGTAAAATGCCTTTGAATATATATTTTTTTTAAATTGATCTATTAAACCATTTTGTTTTAGATTTAGATGTGTCTACTTTTGGGATGCAATTGTTTTGCACTTCTACATTTAAAAAAAAAAAACAGCCATCCTTTTTCCGTGGATGTTTTCTGTATTTTACTCCAATATACTTGTGTTAGTCTCTGTTTCATACCTTCATAGTTTGCCTTTCTAAAATTGTAAACCTTAGATTTAGTCATTACTTTTGGGGTTTTAAAAAGCACTTCAGATGAGACCATGTTGTGATCTGAGTTTGCCAGTGGTTCTCTGACCTCTGTTTTAGTTATTCTGTCTTCATTATTTGAAAAGACTAAATCAAGGCATGTCTCCTCTCTAGTCAGTGCCTTGACAAATTGCTTTAAGAAGCAGCCATTTGTCATTTTACACCATTTCAATTTCAGGATAGGTGAAGCCTTCCTGTGTGCATCATGAATTCAGCCATGCATTTTGATTATGTATTTCCAGCTGTCTGTATGCTCCTTTGCAAGGTGCTGGCAGTATCCCAGAAAATACCTTGTCTTGTCTTTTAATTTCCTTCCTAGCTCTCTGAATTTGTTTTGCAGGTATTTTGGTCTGTCTCTTCCAATGTACCGATGTGGATGACTACTACCGGGTCTTCTCCTGTTCGTTCTAGGAGCCTGTCCACGTTCTCAGTGATGTGCGTGACAAAGGCTCCTGGAAGGCAGCACACTGTTGTAGTAAGGGGGTCCAGTTTCTCAATATGGAGTCCCCAACAATCATGACCTCCTTCTTTTTGCTGCCTGGCCAGCACTGTTAATAGAGTCCTGGATGTTGTTCCTTTCATTCTCTTGATGTTGGTTATGATCTTCTAAACACACACTACACAGTGAATTGTTCCACCCCTAGTCTTAATGTCATGAACTGGCATAACTTTATATTATTTATACAGAAGTCTGCACCTGATTATGGCAATTGGCAATTATCCACATGACTAATGCTCTCTTGCATAATGCATCCATCTGCTAAAAAAACCTTTAGTGACTTTTGTACAAAAAGATTGATTCTTAATTTGTAGTCCCTGGTTGATTGTCTAGTTATTTACTTAGTTGATTCTTGTAGGGATGTTTCCAGTCCAACTAAAATGGATGAATCTAAACACTCCAGAAAATGTGTGAAAAGCTCTGGGTGTTGTGCTGTTGCATTATTCATAGGTAATAAAGAGCGATTCGCAGACCCCTTACCCTGCGTCATTTTGGAATAATCCCGTCTCCGCTTGCAATACATTCATCTTGGAAAGTGTTTGATGTATTGTCTTCCCAACTCTTTTTGTTTGTATGTTTCGTGGTTAGTTTTAGTGGTGCAATATCAGCTTTCCTGTACAATTAACCCAGAATCACAATGGCTGCTGTCTGTTTTTGTACATTTCCCAAGATTAGCAGTCAGGTTTGGAGCAGCTTCCTCTCTAGTAGAACCTGCTTTCTGCTCACTCTTAAGAGCTCAGTAAGCATGCCCCTGTGTTCATTGCAGCAGTAGGAGGTTATAAACGACCTCTTCGAATGCTGTTCCAGCTCAGAGCTGGACAGGGTGGAGAGGCATGGTTTTGGCAGTTCTGGTGTGTGCTGCTGTTTGTCCTGGGTTTGAAGCTCATTTTGGTTTATCTGTGTCGGTTTCAAGGTTTAGAAAGCTAGTTAATGTTTGATGCAAGTCATGCTCAGTTCTTAACCCAGGCCAGACTGTTGGCCCTTTTACTTCCTTTGAGCCCTTACCAGAGGAACATTCATCTGTTAAAATTCCCTAAATGTGCAGCTTGCCTGGTCTCCCTTCACCTGCAGCAGCTGGCATTATTAAGATGGGCTTGACTGAACCCAGGTAACAAGTTTCCTCTCTCCTCCCTGAAGGACTCATTAAAACCCCTCCAGTCTCTGCTACAGTTATTTTTGTGGATTAGTTAATTGGAAAGCCATGGTAATTCAATAATAAATGTTGAAAGTGAATCTTTGTGGGGGCAGGGGTAAACCTAGGGGAGATTAGACTGAGCTGGCAAGCGGTGGAGTTGTCATTTCCTGCAAGAAATCGCACCTCAAAAAGAAGGCAAACATTTGGGATAACGTCTTCTCCAGTGTTGTTTTAGGCTTGCCCCCGGAGAACGCTGGTCTGCGCTCTCATAATGTAGAAAACAAGCTGCTGCACATGTTCATGAGGTAATTTGTCGCAGATTGATCAACAGTGGGGGGAAAAAGCCCATCTTTTCCATAGCTTTGAAATAAAAACAGAGCATTAATCCATGCTGTTGCCTCGGATTAGTGACGGTGCTCGTCGGCCGCAGTGATCTCTGCCGTTGCCTCGGATTAGTGACGGTGCTCGTCGGCCGCAGTGATCTCTGCCGTTGCCTCGGATTAGTGACGGTGCTCGTCGGCCGCAGTGATCTCTGCCGTTGCCTCGGATTAGTGACGGTGCTCGTCGGCCGCAGTGATCTCTGCCGTTGCCTCGGATTAGTGACGGTGCTCGTCGGCCGCAGTGATCTCTGCCGTTACCTCGGATTAGTGACGGTGCTCGTCGGCCGCAGTGATCTCTGCCGTTACCTCGGATTAGTGACGGTGCTCGTCGGCCGCAGTGATCTCTGCCGTTACCTCGGATTAGTGACGGTGCTCGTCGGCCGCAGTGATCTCTGCCGTTGCCTCGGATTAGTGACGGTGCTCGTCGGCCGCAGTGATCTCTGCCGTTGCCTCGGATTAGTGACGGTGCTCGTCGGCCGCAGTGATCTCTGCCGTTGCCTCGGATTAGTGACGGTGCTCGTCGGCCGCAGTGATCTCTGCCGTTGCCTCGGATTAGTGACGGTGCTCGTCGGCCGCAGTGATCTCTGCCGTTGCCTCGGATTAGTGACGGTGCTCGTCGGCCGCAGTGATCTCTGCCGTTGCCTCGGATTAGTGACGGTGCTCGTCGGCCGCAGTGATCTCTGCCGTTGCCTCGGATTAGTGACGGTGCTCGTCGGCCGCAGTGATCTCTGCCGTTGCCTCGGATTAGTGACGGTGCTCGTCGGCCGCAGTGATCTCTGCCGTTGCCTCGGATTAGTGACGGTGCTCGTCGGCCGCAGTGATCTCTGCCGTTGCCTCGGATTAGTGACGGTGCTCGTCGGCCGCAGTGATCTCTGCCGTTGCCTCGGATTAGTGACGGTGCTCGTCGGCCGCAGTGATCTCTGCCGTTACCTCGGATTAGTGACGGTGCTCGTCGGCCGCAGTGATCTCTGCCGTTGCCTCGGATTAGTGACGGTGCTCGTCGGCCGCAGTGATCTCTGCCGTTGCCTCGGGTTAGTGACGGTGCTCGTCGGCCGCAGTGATCTCTGCCGTTGCCTCGGATTAGTGACGGTGCTCGTCGGCCGCAGTGATCTCTGCCGTTGCCTCGGATTAGTGACGGTGCTCGTCGGCTGCAGTGATCTCTGCCGTTGCCTCGGATTAGTGACGGTGCTCGTCGGCTGCAGTGATCTCTGCCGTTGTTTGAACCCAGACGGAATGCGTGATGCTCTCCAGACTCCATCACTGCGGAAGGAAATCAGAAGGTGATGAAGGAGTTTGTGCATCGCTGGCTCTAATAATAGGCCTTTTCAACATTCACTTGTACAGCGATGTATTGCCATTATAAAATAAATATATGAGCATCCAGAACATCACTGTATATTTCCCACTATTATAGACAATGAGGTTTTCCTGAAGCAGTGCAGCTGTCAATGTTACAAAACTAGCAGTCTTTTTGTAGGAGTCATTCATTTACATCTCGTAAAGACAAGCAGTGACCGTTTGTCTCTGTAATCAGTTAGTTCTATCTTTTTTTTTTTTTTTTTATGTAAGCTCTTGCTTTTTAAATGACGATGCACTTCCGCACTGAGAGCGTGTCACTTTTGTGCAGTTATTGAAAAGGGGAAGTGATCTTGTTTGTGAGGGGGTGGTGTTTAGGTTTACAGAGTGGTGATGTCAGGAGTAGTCTGGTTTGGGCGGGGGGCGACGACACTGTACTGTTCTGCACTGCACTTTACAGGTTCCTATGTGCATGGGACCTGGGAAATGTGTTAGCACAGAATCAGGGAGCAGTGCAGATGGGTATCTCTGTCAGGGAGGGAGGAATGTTGTGGGATTGCTGATTGAGATCCAGCTGTGTCTGAGGCAGGCCTCGCAGTTTGCATGATTGAGAAAGAGGAAGGGATTGTGTGCTGCTGAGGAAGAGCACCGCCTCTCTGATCAGGGTCCTGCAGCAGAACAGGGCGACAGCTTACAGTGTGAAAATGAGAAATGCTGAAATAACTAAAAATAAGAATCCATAAATACAAAAATAAAGGCCTAGTGAGTCGCTGCTGAGAAGTATCGCAGCAGCCCCTGGGCACCACTGTTTAGTGGGCATTGTTTCATTATTTAAGTTAAAGCATGCAAAAGCAGTGTATTGACAGGACATGTCAAGTTGTGTTTTTTTTTTTTTTAAATAGCAAGTTGCTGAAATGAGTTAGTGTTGCTATAATCACGCACCCTTCATGTTGAATCAGGAGCACAACTTGAATAATATCTGTAGCCAGTGCTTGATATTAAATGTAATCCGTGCATGTAAGACATCCCAATGCTGTGACACCTGATCCAAATGTTTACCAGACAAACAAAAGACCTTCCATTAGCCAAAGACAAGGACAGTACCAGTGCAATGAGAATGTAATGCTGTGCAGCAGTCTGTACTGTACTCTGTAGTCTCTGTGGCACTGACTGCATCTCAGATTAAGCAGTGCTTTTATTATTCTGTGTGTTCCAGTTACGACAGTGAAACGTCTATAGAGTTCTGTTGCATGTTGTGTGTGTGTGTGTGTGTGTGTGTGTGTGTGTGTGTGTATGTTGCATGTGTGGTGGTGTTACACGTCTATAGAGTTCTATTGCATGTTGTGTGCATTGCAGGTATGGTGGTGTTACACGTCTATAGAGTTCTATTGCTTGCTCCAAAGGGAGCAGCACAAGGTCCGAGTTAAAGTTTTAGTATTAAATTGCTGAGGAGAGCAGCTGTGACTTTCAGATGTGGTCAGCTGGGAGCTGAATAAACACAAAGGTCAGACATTATCAAAGGTCCCGTTCATTAAAGTACAGTAACATACTGTCATAATAAAGAGGCTGGTGATAAAGTCTATCAGAACCGTAATGAAGCCAGGTTTAATACAGTGTAAATGCCATCAGTTGGACCACGTTTCGTCCGCCTGTTAGAAGTGTATGATGGCTCTCCAGTTTCACCTACACTAGAGTGGGTTTCTGTCCCTTTGGCTATGAAACCACAGAGATTTCTCCATATGGTGTAATTTTCTACTGCAGTATAATGTTATAAGTAATGCCTGGCAGGAGTGTGTATGCAGTGGAAATGAGGTAGAAGCGGCTCCTTTACTACCCTATGTCTTGGTGTTGCACAATCGAAACAGGATGAGCACTCCTCTCTTCCAACAGCGTTTTGATTCTTAGCACTGCAATGACGGCTTCTGTCATTTCCAGTAAAATCTGCATGTAAAGGACAATATTGACCTTATCGCCCCATATCAGGGGTTGCCAAAGTTTGCCCTTCCACCCCTGGGCTTTGTTCCAACCCTGTTCTGCTGTATATTGTTTAATTGAACCTATTAAACCCCCATCCAGACCTGCAGCAGTTCATTCTGGAATTAAAGATAGAGTGGAATGACCCTCCAGGACTTGGACTGGACACCCCTGCCCTATAGTCACATTCAGTAATCCTGGGGAAAAGTCACATGATTGGGTACGTGTAGAACAGGGAGTGGCCATCAGATGCTGATACCATTCCAGGGTTAAACATTTCCACTTCAAGGTAACACAAAACAAATAAAATTAGTGCCTGTCTCTGCATTTATAAAAGGCACATTTTGTGATTTGAAACGGTGTCATCAGTCTATACTGCAGCGTTGCATGGCCAGTAATAATTACCAGCTGGCTGAAGAGGATGAAATATTAGAAAAAGCTTAAGTGCTTAGCCACGTCGCTTTTAAATGGGCTTTTGCTTAATAGTCCGTTTTAGTTGGTTAATTTCCAAAATGCCATCTCTTTGTGAACTGTCAGTCTGTCTCCCACTGTGAAGTCAGCAGCACTTCAGATTGTGGCATGTGTGCCTCTTGAACCAAATCGCTGGTAAGCCTGAGCCATTGAATGGGGTTGGGGGTGGAGAAGAACATTTTGTTGTGCTGCGATTCAAGGACCTTGCGTCGCATTAATGACGGACCTGGAGAGGATCGGCACCAAGGATTCTGCACTTCCTGCTGGAGTGGACTGAGTGGACTGAGGTGCCGTCGCTGAATATTTGCACAAGGGGGGGAGGGGAAACGAATCGTGAGTGCCACTCTGTCTTTGATATTTAGTTGTTTTTGTTGATAACCAGCACACCTACACGTCTGGTTTTAGTGCTTGTTTGCAGGTGTTCTGTGTGGAGAGGCTGTGTGAGAGCAGCTTTGCTGCCGCTAGATCTGGAGCGTGAGACAGTGCTCTTTGTTCAGCGTAAGTCTTGGCTGTTCTGTATTTGACTCCTTTTTAGTGTGACGCAGGTGATTTTCAAAATAAATAAATAAATGCACGTGAGGGAGACCCTGCTTTCCTGGTTCCTGGCTCAATTGTACGGTGTCCATTTTAGGACATCCTCAGTGTCAGGAACGGCACGTGTCCTTAGCGGAAGAACTCAGTCAGCAGTCTATAGTCAGGAGGAGCTCCAGTCCGTATCAGGATCCGTCCTCCGAGGTGCACAAAAAAAACAAACCTTTTTTTGGGACGGTGGTCATCTGAAGCGCCTAATCAAACGAGCAAAAAAACTTTTGGTGCTTCCGTTAGGTGACACAGATGTCAGTGTAGCTGCTGATTGGTGCATGCGTTTTTACCTTTCTGTAGCATTTAATATGTTTATTTTAAGCATTTTAAAAAAATACCTAAAAAGGGCTATTTGTCAGTTTTCACTAAATGACAGTCTGTTGTACTGCTGGTAGTTGGGTTTTTGCATCACTCTAGATTGGAAATGGCTCTCTTTAGAAATGGTTCCTCAGGGAAAATCTACTGCAGCGATTTTACTGCTGCCTCTCTCATCCAGTTTTCTCTTCATTCTGCTTTTAAAATGTTTGTACTTTTTGCGGTTATTTTATTTAGTTGTATTTTTAATAGTGTTCTGGTTAACTTCAACACATATCCCAGGGTGGTGATGCTTCAGTGATGCTTGCTGCATGCTGCCAATGAGATGTTGCATGAATAATTTGACATGCATTGCGAACAAATTCCTATTTGCTGTATCCCATGAAAACAGGGCTTTGCATAGCCCACATACACTATTGCTTTTATCTATTAACACCAGGAACACACAAATATTTGAATGCGTGGTCTTTGTAAACTGAGTTGTTGTTGTATGGTTTCTTTTTACTGTTCTGAGATCTTTGTAGATGGTCAGAAGCTAGCTGCTGTTTAAGTGACTGGTGTAATATGTTATGGATGTTATTTCCAGTTTCACGACTGGATGAATATGAAAGTATTTCTGTATTTGGGGGGTGTTGCTCAAAGCCTCTGTATTGGAGAGCTGAGCTCCAGCAGGTAGTAACACTTCAGGATCATTCCTTTGTTAACACCTCACTGGCCCCTCTGTGTGCTCTTTGAAGACCTGGCTAAGCAGTAATGTGTGAAGAAGCAGCTGCAGGTTGCTGTATTTTCAAAAACTACACTTGTGCAGCGCTCCCCTCTCCGAGTGTTGCTAGGGAAATGGGTCTCAACTGTGGTAAATGTCACAGCGCTTTGCATTCACAGTGCTTGCGTAAGAGGGGTGGTGCAGTGCAACAGTGTCTCGCTGTCAGGCTTATCTGCAGAAGCCACATCCTCAGGTAAGATCAGATATGGTTAGCGTCCAAGCTGCCAATCGGCTTGAAAAGAACAGCCACAGAAGTGAAACTGTTTTAAAGCAGGCCTATGGAAAATGTCCCCTGCCTTTAACTTGGGTTAAAAGTTGCCTTGTGTTTCATCACCCTTTTAAGATGCATGTGCGGGCTCATTTGTAGGGGTCAGTTAATGCAGAAAGTGAATGAAATCCTATTTCCAGTGTGCTGGTTAAAGTCTGACAGGTGGTGTAACACACACACACACACACACACACACACAGTGCTCTGTACAGAGTAATAAACATTAGGCTTTGTCTTTGGTTCTGCTACGACTCATTCAACCTTGCTGTCCCATGAAAGTTTCTTATTGGTATCTGATGAACGGGACCAACAGGGTTAATAACTCTGTTAAACTGCAAACACAGACTGCTGAAAATAGAAAAAAAGAAATTGAACAGAACTTGTGAGCACCAGGGAAGAGGAACGAGAAAGCTGAAACAGTAATGAAACCCAAATCCGCAATGCAGAAACAGAGCTCAGGCCTGACTGCTGTGACATTGCTTTTTAAAACTAAAAGTGCACGGGCCAGGGTTAGACACAGGGTGGGTTTGTGCTGCTCCTTGATTAGACTCGGCTGAATCGGTAATATTTTAGGTATGGGCTTCAGCGAGTTACAGGAAAATAATTCCATCTAGGGTTTCTGTGATGTCATAAATTACGAGACCAAAGGACAAGTAATTTATAAACTGTCACAGAAACCTGAGATGGAATTGTTTTCCTGTAACTCACTGAAGAGGCCCAGCTATTATTTTTTATAATACACGGATAGCCTTGTGATGCTAATATTAGAGAAGACGAGGTTCAGCAGTACAGTTGTTTTTTTTTAAATGCAGTGTTTCACTACTGTACAGATGCTCTGTGTCCGTTATCTGTTGCGCTTCAGCTTTATTTGCTTTAATTTCCTGTTCCTCTCCAGTTTCTCTGAGATATGAATGTACCAGCTTTATTATTATTATTATTATGAACGTATTCTAAATTTGTTGATCATTAATGAACATTGCTGTACTGTGGGTGTGTCGAGTGATTGAAAACGAGACATTTTGTTTTTGAATTGAAAGTGATGGTCTCGAGGAGCTGAATTGGTCAAAGTTCAAGTATATTTTCCTCTAGAAGAATTGTCATTTTTTGACGTCACTACTGTGGTATTATGCCTTTTTTTCGAATGACTTAGGATGCAAATATAGCATTCACCCGTGCGTGTGTGTGTTGTTATATCGCCCCTTGCTACACTGCGGATTTGGATATATCACGGTCCTGGAGTTGGCTCCCCATTTTTACTGTCTAACTGCATATGCCTTGGCTGCAATATACATAGGCACTTAGACTTACTGTTCGTTTTATTTCATACTGCACATCACAAACAACAATATACAAAACAATAAAAAACAAAGCATTAATATCGTACTGTTATCATGTACTCACGTATTGCACAATAACACAAAGCAATTAAATATCTGCTTGCTGAAGCGGTTTTGATTGTAGCTGACAAGGCGTTCACATGTGGAAACAAAGCACTAGCAAAAGCCACAAGGCAGTGACGTCAGCTCCCTAGCAACAAGCCTCTTGTGTTGGGAATGGATTCTTTCAGTGCAGCGGGTTTGTGCATTTGAGAAAGGAGAGGAAGACTCATGAAATTAATTGGAGACTGAAGTTGATGAAAAGCAATTACCCTCTGCTGTATGAATTAAAACGGTGTGCTGCTTTCTATCCAAAAATGAGAAAAAGCAGGATGCGTATTTATATACTGGAATGGTTGAAAACGAGGGAATGGTTGTGCAGTATTTGTTGTTAGCATTATTTGGCCAAAAATTATTTGAAACACTTGCTGTTCCGTGTTTTCTTCTTAATCATAAACTCAAATTGTTAATGCATGAATAATCGCATGTTTAAAGACTGAATAGAACTGCTTCCAGTATAACGGACCCCGAAGCTAGTGTCACCAATGCTCTCCGGCAGGCTGCAGGTTAAACTGTTTTTTAATTAAGAGGTGTGTGTTCCATCTTTGTTATATTTGTAAAGCGTGTTGTCCCCTCTGCTATAGTGTGATCTTCAATGAGCTTGCAGTGTTGCAGGCTCAGTTAGTGGGGTTCCTCTTGTTAGCTCAAAGTACCTGGGAGACACACCTGCTGGGGTCAGGCTCATAGGTTGGGAGGTACCCTGTCTAGAAGCATCCAAAATTCGAGAAAGGTGGAGAGATTTGATTGCATTTTGAAAATGAATCATCCTCAGCCTCCTTCTTTTGACCACCTCTGTTGTGCTTTACTGAAGCCACAATCTTTGCGATTTGTTGCAGAATTTTAATCTTCTGTTATATTCTGATCTTCCTTTGACTTGTCCTTGAGACCGCTCGGATCCTTTTCAGAACAGTAAATGCTGTGTGGTTTAGAATACACAAAGCAGCCAAACTTGTGATTAGCTTGCAGGGACGTCTTGCAATGTCAGGAATCGGTGCAATTCGGGGCTTGCAGTCTTAACGCCAGGGACACTGGCTGTGCTGAATAGTTTGGGGATTCTGCCTGTGATGTTGATTTGCTCTACTGCCCAGGCGAGACTGACCACTAAACATATTTCACTTGCAAGTTCAAGTTGAACTGAACATTAATACCAGTCATACAGGTCCAATAGGCTTGGATATTGATTCATCCCATTCATCCCTCCCTCCCTTTGCTAGATACCCTAGAGGAGCTGAGCACAGAGGGATTAAATGAGGGCAGTAAAGCTGGGAGTGCCAGTAAGTTTCAGGACTGGCAGGTACTGTGAATGATTCAGTTGTTAAGCAGCACAGGTTACATGGAGGTTGTTGGTACCAGGAGTGGGTTGTGGTATTAACAATTATGTCTTTATCCTTTGTATATAGGTGTTAAACAATAGTGAGAACAATGACAAGTATTATTCAAAATATATTGAATTAAGCAGTTAATTAAACAATACTCATTACATTGTACATAGTAATGTACAAACAAGCAGTTACAGCCAATATATTCTGAAACAGGTTATATTAGTCACCTATTTTATAGTAACAGCAATAGATGGGTCCGGTCTACCTGCACACCGGACACTCTTTCTCGTCCTCTAGATCAGAATTCCCCAAGTAGTGCATTGATGTCCACATACCCGTCCTTTTGAATACTAATTTACAAACTAAGGTTAAGCTAACACACTACTGCATGCCCTGAGCTGATTAGCAGAGAGTCATTGTCATTATCAGTTGTTGATACACAGTTCACCCCCTAGTCTCTGTAAGTCACTTTGGCTAAAAGCATCTGCCAAATGACTAAATAATAATTCAGTGGCTCAGCACTTGCTAAGCACCGATAACCTTGTTTCTCCTCCTTGGAACCATTCTTTCTGTTGCATAAACAAGTTCTTGCTAAACCTGCAAGGAATGCAGCGAAAAACATTTCTTAGAACTTGCATTACATCTGCAGCTGCTTCCAATAACGTCTACTTGTGCCAAGTGCAAGTTCCTACCACATGTACAGGGTCAAAGCTGTACCCTTTCATATCCTTCACAGTGTGAAGACACTCCCTTTGTGCAGTCCAGTGGTGTACATAGTCACATTTCATATTTCCCTTTAAGGTCACCATTAATGTTGTAATGTTAAAACGAGTTATTCCAGTAGCAGCTGTTTCACAGCCCAGGCTTGGCCCTTACAGTGGAATGGAAAAGGTTAGTCGTTTCTGTGTGCGCCTGAGTGATTCATTCTCTAGCCTGCACAGCAAGTGTTCATGATGATGAATTCACTCTCGCTGGTTCAGTAATGTCTCAGCTGAAACCAGGAAGTAACCACTCCCCTGATGCACCCTGATGTTTCTGGAAGTTGTCCGTATACAACCTGAAGTGCTGGTGCTGTGCAGGCTGTGGAATTGATACAGTAATAGACACGGCACATATGCGTAACGCAGCGAACTGATTGATGGTTTGTCAGTTGGGGCACACAGTAGCATTTCCTTTGAAACGCTCAGCCCATGCTCTGAGTTTGTGAGCTGGCTTCTCTCAAAATCCTCTTTCTGCTTGTTTAGGGTGTGGTTTTCTTTAACCAGACTAGACCGTGACCCATGTGCCTAGCTAGCATAGAACCCAGGCTTGGCAGAAAGTGTCTTGAACCAGGTTTTAAAACACTCCTCTGGCTAATTTGAGTTCTGTTTCGAATGAAAACCAGTTGTTGGATTGACATGTGGTTTAACCGAAGACTGTACAGTACCAGCAAGGAATTAAATACATGGATTAGACCAATGAAAACAAGAATCCCCTTTGCTCTGCATTACTGATTCCCCACAGAGTGAAGCAGCAGTTGGGGACTGTGTGGAAAGCTGCTGAATCCTGGTCACTGCTGTGATGGGGTGTTGGTCTTGTCTCTCATTTTTTAGTAGCACTCGGCAGAACTCCCTGTGGAGATCAGGCCAGGCCAGCAGATAAGAAGAAAGGAAATCTGTATGCGCCTGCAAGCTCGTTAAGGAGCAGCTTCCAAAATCAGGTGCGGATTGTTTGTTTTTTTTGGGGGGGGGGGGGGGGGGTTTCCCCTGTTTAAACAGGCTTCGATTTATTTCCCTTTGATTATAATAATAAAAAGCAGTTTATGAAAAGGACTTCTTAATTGGCTTCCTGAAGCATGTTTGTCACACAGTACACAAAGCCCAATGTAATCAAAGACATTGTCGTGAAGATCACAGCTCACCGAACCGAGAGAAGCTTTTTTCTGTGTTTCACACTGGGGCTCAAAATTCAGCGTCTGTGTGCCTGTCTGTGTGTGTGCCCGTGTGTGTATGTGTCGGTCTCTTGAAGATGTAGGACTACATTTAGAAATTAAAGTGCGCTTGCAGATTAACATTGTGTGTGCAGTTGTTGTTTTGCCTTGGTGGCAGTGTGTAAAGGGCTTTGCTTCGTGGGATCGACTGGGTCTTGCAATCAGTAAAGCTGTGTCTGATTATCTTGTAGAACAGATGATGAAACTGTAGGAGGGAATGGGTGCTTAGATACCCACTGAAGATAATGAGTGCGTGTAGCGGTTTCATTCAGTTGGCATGCTTAGTTACACATTTCTCCCAAACGAGCTCAAGATCGCGAGGAAATGATTGCACAATAAAACCTGCAATGCTGTTCTATCTTAGTTAAAGTTTATTAATAAAATACAGTACAAAAGCAGGAAAGGTTAATGTCAAAATCTTGTAAGTCTGCACATTAATCTCAGTAAGAAATACTGGTTAGGCAGAATCTCAGTGTAAATGTCAATTACAAGTGAAAGCAATACATCAACTGGCTATAATGTGTCTATTCTGTAAGATTAATTCTATTTAGTCAGTAAATATAACATGAATGTGCAAGCAGGATAATTGTTTGAGTGAATGTGAGTCTGTGTGTGTGTGTGTGTATAAAATCCTTTTAATTAGTCATGGCACAAACATTTTAACACCCATTCATCTGTTCTTTAAGGAAAATAAAATTCAGCGTCACTTATTCAAGTTCATAGATTGCCTTGCAATTCACTGTCATGGAAGATTAAAACCATCTTTTCTTTTTGTAAGAACTAAATATAACGCACACCCTTTTACGTTACACCACTATCAACTTTTCTGCAAATATATGTATTTCATTCCCCAAGTATAGTTTCTGTAACCCTTTCTATCCTTTAGTTTAATTTGAGAATTCTCAGTTTGTTCCGCAGTTGATGCAGGTCAGTCCAGTCCATTAATTGAGTCTTTAACTCGTTAGTTGTCCTCTTCTTTAATACCAATCCCAGGTAGTCTAGTTTTTTGTATTTTAATGTCTTTTAAACAATCTTTGAGTCTTCTTTAAGTTTATTAATTAACTGGGTGTTTTCTAGATCTTATTCAGAGCTTGAAGTCCAGTTATTAAAAGCAAGCTCCCTTTTCTGTGACTTTTGGAGCTGCTTTTTTAAAGAGGTGATATGCACCCTCCCTTTTTTTTGACTTTGTTGATAGCACGCATCTTTTTGTCAGACTTATTCTTGCTTGATGTTGAAAGCAGCATGGCAGTTCAAGATGTTACACCTGCTCTTCCCTTTTTTCTGACTGACTGTATGTCTCTTGAACAAAGAACATCTTCTCCCTTAATTTAAAATTATTCCTTTTTGCAACAATCGACAACCAGGTGCATCCATGCTTGTTATCTCTTATTTATTCAGAGGTCTATTCCAGGCTCAGGAATTTGGGAGGGTTTGTCTTCTCCCAATACTTATCAGAGGTTACTATGGTCACCAGTGGTCTATTTCTTTCCAGGCTACACGGTTACAAACTCCTCAACTTTCTTTCTCCTGCTAGATCAATACAGCAAAGTTTAAACCTTTTAAATACTCTTATGTATAAAAAATATTTATAAAATATTTAAGATAAAACATGATGTTTTTATTTTCAGTGGCATTTTGCTTTAGTGAAGAATCTGTTGCTTTTATTTATTTATTTATTTATTTTTGAGTCCTCTGTTTGACCACATGCACAGAGAGTGGAGCTGCATTAAGCAACCTGTGGGTGTGACTGCCACACAGGAAATTAATTCTCTGCACCGGGGGTGAGCAGCGAGACACTTCAGCCTGCGGTGATGCTGCTCCCTCCTTGTCTGGTCACTGTGCCTGTATGTGTGACGCAGCGAGCTCTGCTCTTCGGAGCATCCCCTCTCAGCCATGTCTGGTCATTGTGCCTGTGTGTGTGACGCAGCGAGCTCTGCTCCTCGGAGCATCCCCTCTCAGCCATGTCTGGTCATTGTGCCTGTGTGTGTGACGCAGCGAGCTCTGCTCCTCGGAGCATCCCCTCTCAGCCATGTCTGGTCATTGTGCCTGTGTGTGTGACGCAGCGAGCTCTGCTCCTCGGAGCATCCCCTCTCAGCCATGTCTGGTCATTGTGCCTGTGTGTGTGACGCAGCGAGCTCTGCTCCTCGGAGCATCCCCTCTCAGCCATGTCTGGTCATTGTGCCTGTGTGTGTGACACAGCGAGCTCTGCTCCTCGGAGCATCCCCTCTCAGCCATGTCTGGTCATTGTGCCTGTGTGTGTGACGCAGCGAGCTCTGCTCCTCGGAGCATCCCCTCTCAGCCATGTCTGGTCATTGTGCCTGTGTGTGTGACGCAGCGAGCTCTGCTCCTCGGAGCATCCCCTCTCAGCCATGTCTGGTCATTGTGCCTGTATGTGTGACGCAGCGAGCTCTGCTCCTCGGAGCATCCCCTCTCAGCCATGTCTGGTCATTGTGCCTGTGTGTGTGACGCAGCGAGCTCTGCTCCTCGGAGCATCCCCTCTCAGCCATGTCTGGTCATTGTGCCTGTGTGTGTGACGCAGCGAGCTCTGCTCCTCGGAGCATCCCCTCTCAGCCATGTCTGGTCATTGTGCCTGTGTGTGTGACGCAGCGAGCTCTGCTCCTCGGAGCATCCCCTCTCAGCCATGTCTGGTCATTGTGCCTGTATGTGTGACGCAGCGAGCTCTGCTCCTCGGAGCATCCCCTCTCAGCCATGTCTGGTCATTGTGCCTGTGTGTGTGACGCAGCGAGCTCTGCTCCTCGGAGCATCCCCTCTCAGCCATGTCTGGTCATTGTGCCTGTATGTGTGACGCAGCGAGCTCTGCTCCTCGGAGCATCCCCTCTCAGCCATGTCTGGTCATTGTGCCTGTGTGTGTGACGCAGCGAGCTCTGCTCCTCGGAGCATCCCCTCTCAGCCATTTTCTTTTTGCTGATGTATATAAACTGATTTGATTACAGAATCAATTCTCAGATTTTTGTTTTTCTCAAATCGAGAACTCTGTTCTGTATGCAGTCCTTTCAATCCATAAGGGAGCTGGAACAAGAGATATGGAGATGACATTAAAGGATTTTGCACGTAAAAATGATTTAGAACAAAGCAATAAATACCAGCATTCAAACAACCCTCCTCCCCCTCCTTGCATCCGACTACTTGTGCTTTATTGGGTGTTCTAAGTATATTGGAGAAGATGAGAAGGCAGTTATTTAATGATATTCCTCGTTTAAATCGGGAAAATTATGGTATTCATTCTGTGTGAATTTACATACAGAATTTCCACAAGTGCTGCAGGTGTAGTTAAGGGGCAGCCTCGTCCAATCACAGCACAGCCCCTGCCGACACTTCCACAGTAGAGGCCCCTGTTCGCAAGAGGTTGAGTGTCATCGTGCTGTTCCTGAAGCCAGATAAAGCATCACGTGACGCTGCACACATTGTTACACGAAGCAAAGATTGCTAATCTAGTCGAGTGGCTCCTATTTTAGTTTTATTATAAAAGAGTGAAATCTCTGTCGGATAGCCCTTCAGAAACACAGCTAGTTGCAATGGTTATTGTGTAGGGGGGAGGGGGTTCCTTGCTCCCTTGCCAGTGGGCCTCAGATACCCCTCTTGGGGGTTGAGGGAGCAGTTCAGTCGTCCTGTCCATGTTCCCTCTTATCAAGACTGCCAGTAAAGTGCTGGGCTCTGCAACTTCATACAGGAGGTGCTGCCCTTGTGTGTTTTCAGGGTTTGCCATGGCAACTTAAGAATAATACAGCAACTTCATGGCCAGTGCTGGGCTACGTTATAATTAATCTGCGTTGGGACGTGCAAATGAATAAGCTTGATTTAAAGATCGTTAACTGAGCAGAATAAATCAGAACACAGCATAACTTTACCGGGTCAGTCCTGTTTGTGTGGTGGCAACCAGCTATGAATCAATACGATTTACTTCGACTCTGCCCTGCAGTGCTCAGTTGCAAGTGGAATTTCCCATCTCTTTACAGCACAGTGTTTGGCCTGCAAACCAGTCCCTGCTGTCAAGGCAGCCTTTCATGAAGTACTGTTTTAATGTCTCTGCTGTTTAAACACAGATGCTCTGGACACTATCAGTTCTCAGAGATTCCTAAATAAATAGATGTATAAACACCAGGCTAATGAACCTCCTGTATTAAGTGAAGTCGTCCCAGGAGGACAAGGGATCCTGCACTGCTCTGCCAGATCACTGGCAAACTGCAAACCGAAGTGGCTGTGTGGACCAAGGCAGCAAGCAAGTACAACTCTCTCTATTCAAACTGCGGAGCGTCCTGTGAAGAGGAATGGAGACCACAGGGGCTGTATGCATTTAGAGGAGTATGTATGGGATGAAAGAGCTGGATAATGATGATATTTCTGAGGATAATTATACAGTATATCGCGATGGGGAAGAGTTTTGGTGTTCTCTGGGTTTTCCAAAACCTGCTTTTATACTCCATTTATATACACAAATATCCATTGCTTTTATGCTCCATTTATATACACAAATATCCATTATTATGATGTCATGCCGGCCATGATAGTTTGAGAGCTGTGGTGTTTTTTGTTGCTGTGGGTGAGTTGGGACTGTGCTGGGAGATGGCTAGAGGTTTCTGTTGCTGTGGGTGAGATGGGGCTATGCTGGGAGATGGCTGGAGGTTTCTGGTGCTGTGGGGCTGTGCTGGGAGATGGCTGGAGGTTTCTGTTGCTGTGGGGCTGTGCTAGGAGATGGCTGGAGGTTTCTGTTGCTGTGGGGCTGTGCTGGGAGATGGGTAGAGGTTTCTGTTGTTTGGGTCAGACGGGACTGTGCTGGGAGATGGCTGGAGGTTTCTGTTGCTGTGGGACTGTGCTGGGAGATGGCTGGAGGTTTCTGTTGTTTGGGTCAGACGGGACTGTGCTGGGAGATGGCTGGAGGTTTCTGTTGCTGTGGGGTTGTGCTGGGAGATGGCTGGAGGTTTCTGTTGCTGTGGGGCTGTGCTGGGAGATGGCTGGAGTTTTCTGTTTCTGTGGGTGAGATGGGGCTGTGCTGGGAGATGGCTAGAGGTTTCTGTTGCTGTGGGGCTGTGCTGGGAGATGGGTAGAGGTTTCTGTTGCTGTGGGTGAGATGGGGCTGTGCTGGGAGATGGCTAGAGGTTTCTGTTTGGGTCAGATTAGGCTGTGCTGGGAGATGGCTAGATGTTGCTGTGGGGTTGTGCTGAGAGACATTTACAGATTTCTGTGTTACTCTTCCACACAGTCTTTGTGCACAGAGTGATGCTTCCAGCAATGCCTGTTCATTTAATCATCTTTTTAAATCTCTTTTTATTTTTATATCACGCCTTTCATAGTGGACCACCATCACAAAGTGCTTTACAAGATACAAGACTAAGATGTGTGAACTATGCATCAGCTGCAGAGTCACTTACAACAACGTCTCAGTCCTGGGGTGATTGGTGGAATGCAGCGTGCGGTTTTGACTCTGTTTCTGACTGCAGCTGGTTTAATGATGTTGAGTGAGGACTCTGTTGCTTGCGTCAGTGGCAGCCCAGCTAGGGAACAACAAGTGACAGCATCCAGCCTCCAAACAAACCCAACCCTTCCATTTGTGTAGATGATAATTACAGTGTACACTTCCACGGCTAGGAAGGGTTTACTCAGCTCTGTACTGTGGACTGTGACAGTGGGCTAGACTGAGCTTCTACATAAACTTGAGCCGCTCTCTGTAGTCCTGTATCCTTAACAGTGTGTTTCCCTTTTAAAACAAACTGTACAGAGGGAGTTGGAGATCTTTCAGTGTTTGTGTTTTGTGCCCCTACACAGAATGATTCACACCCAATCTTTCTAAACAATAGAATACCATGATGTCAGTATGCCATGCTGTTCAGTACATGTCATTCACATCGAGGCTAACTGTTCTAAAGCGCTATCTTCGGGGGGGGGGGTTCTGTTTTGGGCCTGCCCCTATAGAGAGTTCTGGCTACAGCAAGGTAGCTTGTAAGATCACATGGCCCCATGTGTTTGCTATGGTGGTGTTATTGTTGCTGCTGCTGCTTCAATCACACATCTCTCTGTGAAAATCCTGAGCTCTTGTGTTCTTCGAGGTGTAACTGTCAGAGCAGACGAATGCTTCAGCAAATTCCTCCTCTCGCTGTGTCAGTACAGGGGGTTTATGAACTTCTGGACATCTGTCCCCTCTGCAGCCCCTGTTTTCATGTGTTTGGGGTTCCCAATGATTCGGTCCCTCGACCCACCACAGGCACTGCTAGCCCTGTTTTAGGGAGTTGAATTGCCTTCAGGTAGCGCTCTGGAGGTTGGGGTAGGGGTTTCGAGTGTTTGAACTGAAAGCAAGGTAATGACATTTACAATTAAAACAGACCCCATAAATATGTGATATTGAGGAGTTTGGGCCCAGAGACAGGGCCCCACAATGACATTTCTGCCATGGCCCCAGTGTCCCCCAGGCACTGAAAAGAAATGTCTACAGCTCCACACTTTACTCTCATTGTTAGCTTGACGGGGGCTGTCACCATGGTAGCACTACCAAGTAGAATTACCAGAAGAGGTTGTCCAGAGTCGGGAAATGCAGCACTATTGGTATACTGTTCTAGTGTTAGAACAACTAACAAGAACAGAGAGTTACAAACAGGAACTGTTAGAGCTCTGATATATCAAGGATTTCACTGCAGTACCCTTCTGATTGCTGTTTATTTTTCTTTTCAAAGCTCTTACATTTTTATTTTCCAAAACTAATAAATAACTTTTAAAAGCCGTTTAATTCTATGACTTAGTTATTCTCCAATGGCTTCCTATTAATTTCTCCACATTAACAAAGATTGCGTACTTTTAGAACAAATACAGATTGCTCAAAAATAATAAATAGAAAGGGAGCCCAAGAGAAAGTAAGGAACTGTGTTTTTTGTGTTTCTGTTTTTGTTTATATTTGTGCTATTTTATTTTATGTAACCATTTGAAGCAGATGTGCTCCAGCTGTTTTAAAGTTGTGATTTATTATCTGAATCTGGCTAATAATAATAATAATAATAATAATAATAATAATAATAATAATAACCACAGTGGCCTGAGATATGAGAGTGTAACCTACTAATAACCAGACTGGCACCATGGATTACTCAAACTGTATGCATTGTGCACCATGGATTACTCAAACTGTATGCATTGTGCACCATGGATTACTCAAACTGTATGCATTGTGCACCATTTCCACATGGTTCTCTGGTGTTTTATATATTTTTTGTGTGGAGTTATTAATGGAATGGTTCCATTTGTTAAACCATTTCAATGTCAGAATGAGTTTAAACAGCAAACATACAGGCTTGTTTAGATCAGAGAGTGGGCCATTTATAAGTTCTCCTGGCAGGGGGACAAGAGGACAGTCCCACAACTTTTTGGCTTTTTGGTGCAGCCTCATTTTAATTGACTCCATATACAGTAAGCTCATCTGCATTGTTTGTGGAAAGATCACAGAGTTTACATTAGAATGTTAAACACCCAGTACAGACCACAGCCCGGAGATCAGCCTGCCCTGCTGGTTTACATGAGAGAGAGAGAGAGAGAGAGAGAGAGAGACCGAGACCCCATTCTACAGAGGGAGTGGTTTATGACTCCTCAACAAAAGCAAGTTTCTTAATAGTCCACAAACCCCAGCCGTGCAAGATGTACTGACCCTGTAGAATGTGTTCATTCAGGTCTTTTGTTCACCCTGCCTCTGTTTTGTCTCTTTCCAGGGCTCACGTCACACGACGGCTGTAAAGTAGGGGTCGCTCGGGAAGGACAGAAGAAACAACTGTTTATTTTGTTGAAAATCGGCAGCAGAGGATCATCTGTCTCCCCTTCTCTGCACAGAGGACTCTGCTGAAGGGTGATTGTGAGCAGCATGTGGTGACAAAGAGGAATGAGCAGTGTGTGCCTGGGAGAGGAGAGAACAATCTGAGATCACAATGTAAGTCTCAGGACAGGACACAAGCATCACAGCTGCTTCACGGAATTCGTCTGTTTGCTTTCTTTACGTCCACACACTGCAGTATATATAATATTCTCACAATCAGCCTGCTATGCTCTTTGGGGACTGAGGTGTACACCATGCCTGCCAAAGGGAAATACTTTTTAAATCACCAGGACACAGACCGAGGCTCTCTGTACAGGCAGTACTGCTGCATTAGCAAGCACCAGCTGCTGGTCCTCTTGCTGGGCATCGCTGTGGTCTCCTGCCTGGGACTCCTCATCGTATTCTTTGCCAATAAGCTGGTGAGTACCGATTCGCTTTCATGTACTGCATGCCTGTCACTGCAATGTTGCCTTACTAACACAGCAGACAAAGTGTAGCTGTGCTCATGAGGCTTGAGGCAGTAAAGGGTGATGCACTGCTCGTAGCACATGACCTGGAAATAATGATGTCATAATGGAACCTGCAGAAGGTTCACAATTCTAGCTTGCAGCATTAAAGTAAAACTATAAAAAAAAAATAGGAATAACTTTAAATGCTGTAGACCCCTAAAAGAGGTCCAGGCAGAATAACTGAACTCCACACAGCACACCAGTTTCCATATTCAACCCTGAAGCTGTTCAGGTAGTTGCAGTGGGGTTGCTGGAGCCATGGTGCTTTTGTTTGATGGGAACGTCTTACTGTGCTGTTCAGGTAGTTGCAATGGGGTTGCTGGAGCCATGGTGCTTTTGTTTGATGGGAATGTCTCGCTGAGCTGTTCAGGTAGTTGCAATGGGGTTGCTGGAGCCATGGTGCTTTTGTTTGATGGGAATGTCTCACTGAGCTGTTCAGGTAGTTGCAGTGGGGTTGCTGGAGCCATGGTGCTTTTGTTTGATGGGAATGTCTCACTGAGCTGTTCAGGTAGTTGCAATGGGGTTGCTGGAGCCATGGTGCTTTTGTTTGATGGGAACGTCTCACTGAGCTGTTCCGACATGTTGCCAAATCCCATTTTCCCGGTTTGTCATCTTTAGAACTAACATTAAACCTCTGAGAAGGGTTATCAAAACCATTGACAAACGACATCTCCTTCATCTCATTCATCTTGTTTCTTTTTTTTTATTGCTGTTGTATATCAACTGTTTTAAAGCTCTGGATGAACTACCGTCCGGCACCGTATAGCTCTGAAGGCTCAGAACCATTCACTGTGGAGAGGTAGCATAGCTGCATTACTGTGATGGCAGGCTTGGTAAAGCCTCATGGACCTGTCACACACCTCTCATGGACAGTGTCACACACCTCATGCTAAGCACACAGCCATGCCCGTGATAACTTGCACGTTCGCTAGACTCATAGTATAAATATTCTTCAGCACATTCACAAATGTCAATCATCATCATACTAATAATATAATAATAATAATAATAATAATAATAATAATAATAATAATATTTCTTAGATTCCCTTCTCCAGGATGACTTACAGTTGTTACAAAAGATCACATTAAAGTTTCATGTAACAAAGTATCACAACACAGATAATAGCCTGTTATAGAAGACAATCAAATCAGTAGTAAGAGCAAAATCCAATTTACAGAAAATAATTACATTTGACTACGGAATGAATTAAAAAAACGTTTTGTTAATATATATTTTACCAAACCAAAAACATTCGGCAAAAGTAATACTTTACCAGCTGTAGCAGCTTCAAAGTCATATAACCTTGACTTCATGCTACAGGAGTAATCTGTTTTGAACTAAAGATATTGACAAAGACTTTACTTCTTTTCTGTGACTGGCCACTTGCTTATATATATATATATATATATAAAGAACACAGACACAGACAGACGCACGTACACACACACACACATACACAGACAGACAGACAGACACACGCATACTGACACACACACACATGCACAGACAGGTACAGATAGACGCACGCACAGACACAGACACAGACAGACAGACACACGCACAGACACACACATGCATAGACAGGTACAGACAGACGCACGCATAGACACAGACACACACACACATGCACAGACACAGACATACAGACACACACACACACATGCATAGACACAGACATACAGACACACACACACATGGTGTGTACAAACAGGTACAAACAGACGCATGCAGTCTCGGTATTAAAAGTGAAACGAGATGACTGAACTCTTGACCCCTTTGTTTAAAGAACCAATACCTTGTGAAATCTTGACGTCACTCAGGAAGTCTGATATCTTCAGTCCTGGTATCTAACACTGAACATACAACCCAGCCTTGTATATAACTAAATACATAAACAGAATGGGAACCTGAGATAAGAATGTTCTACTCACCGATGAAGATTAATTAGGAGTAAAGAGCTTTGAGAATCTTATGCAACAGGAAACTCGTAGTTACTCGGTCAGCGAGGATGTGTGTGGGGGGTGGGGGTGGGGGTGGGGGTGGGGGTGGGGGGGGTCTGCTGCTGTGACACTCACATTGACACAGTTCAATACCTGACATACCAATGAAGGAGATGAAATATTGATCATTCCACAGTTGATGCATGGTGTGCTCGCTTCTTTGCATGATCTTCTGTAATTCTGAGTTTGTGTTGTCAGAGTGCGATCGCCAGTCAGGTATTGGAACGACTGCAGACATCGTATGATTTGTATTAGTTTTTGTTTTTTGCTATTATTTATTTTGCCTAGTAAAGGAGACGTTCAGTAAATGAAAGGAAAGCGTCCTTAAGCTTCCTTGCAAAGGTACTGCAGAGCTAGTGTTCATAACCTCTGCTGTAAACAGGTTGATCAAACATGTGCTGCCAACACAGTTCTTCAGAATCCCGTTTCCTGGGTGTGCTGTTTAAATGGCCTCTTCCTGTCTGCCGTCTCTGTGTACAGTAAAGGACTGCTGTAGCTTTATTGTCGCCTCATGAAGGTGTTGTCCCTGGAATATTACTTGTAGTGTTTTATAATAGGATATTTAAAAAGTGTCCATTTTGAAGCTCTTACATTTGTTTCCACCACTGTTACTGGAGATCACGCTGTTTATTTTCGGGCAGTTTTTAAACTTTGTATTTAATATTTGAGAAGATGTAATTACAGGTGAAATGCAACACCATGTTCTCTGCCCCTACTCTTTGAGCTCTTGTTTTATTTATAAATTTGTCCAATCTGAGGGAAGGTAGGCCTTGTCTTTAACCTTGAGCTTTGAGATTTGTTTAATGTCTCCGGGCTTTTCAACACCCAGGAGAGGCAGTGACGGAGGTCTGGTCCAGGGGGAACAGCGGGAAAAAGCACCCTGCTTGGCCACCAACACTTGGTAGCACCCTGCTTGACTTCTGGCAAGCCTGACCTGTTGGAATGTGTTAATAGACCATGCTGATAACAGCCCTGTGTGCCTTCCAGGGTGCTTCTTCATCTGTGTGGATACTGGGTTCAAATGTAACTAGCCTGTTCTCTCTCAAGAACCCACTGCTGTTGTTCCCTGCGTGGTGTGGAATGTTCTCCATGTGGGTTGATATTCTCTGGTGTAATCCCGTCTGCTGAACTGCTTCTCCTGTGCAGGCCGCCGCGGAGCACGCGCTCTTCCTCAGCACGGTGTGCAGTGCGCTGGCCTTGTTCCTGTTGGTCTTCATCCTGGTGTGCACGGAGTCCCTGTTCCAGAGGTGGATGCGCTTCCTGGGGGTGGCAGTGTGGATCTGCCTCCTCGCAATGGGCTACGTGTTCATCTTCGATGGGAAGGTGATCCATACATGGGATCAGGTACGGGCTCATTCACTATTAGAGGTGCACAGGCAGTCCTCGTCAAGCAGTGGATTTAGCTGAAAGAGAAGACAAAATTGGGGGGATTTTGAAACTCAACAGAAGGTCGTACACATCATGAGTTGCATGTGTGTTTACTGGCTCTGAGATGCATGTGTGTTTACTGGCTTGTCCTCAGTGTGTGTGTCTCTCTCTCTCTCTCTCTCTCTCTCCCCCCCCCCCCCCCCCTCTCATCCTCCAGGTGCCGTTCTTTCTGTTCATAATCTTCACTCTATACACCATGCTGCCATTTGGCATGTGGGAAGCCATGGTCCTCGCTGTCCTCTCCTCCGTGTCTCACCTCATCATCATCGGCATCGCTGTCGGAGTGTTTGACAAGTCCCAGCGGTCCAGCCTCGTGTTCCAGGTGAGCCAGGCCTGCAGCCTGGGGGTGGGAGCAGAGTGACGCCCAGTGTGCAGGTTTTCTATCCCGGGATGGCTGAAATATTCTGCGGCACATTACAATACATAGCTGTCTATGTTTGTTTGCTTGTTTGTTTTTGTTGCAATTAAAAAAAAAAACATGAATCAAATAAAGTAAAGCGCTGGTTAGCAAGTATTTCTAGAAAGCAGGATAGAGAAGCAATGTGGTGCTTGTTTCTGTGAGAGAGGTGTCTGAGGTCAAGGCAGAGCAGGGCGCTTTGTTTCTTGCTGCTCTCCAGGAAAGGGAGTCTCACCCTGCAGAGGTCGGACCGGGGAGCCTGTTCTTCTGGTGTTAACAGGTTCAGGAAGAGGAGAGGCTCAATGTGTGTGAGGGATCAGTTTGTTTAACTGAGATAATGAGGGTCTTGTTGCTAAAGCAACACAGGCAAGACTCATTGTTTTTTTATATTTTTTATATATTTATACAGTTACCTTAAATTGGCTGTAAGGGAGGACTTAAGCATCACCGAACATCAAAAGAAACTTCTCACTATTTTCACACGTTTTATTTTCGGAAAAAAATAAGGTCTATAAATGATTGACATTGATGAAACGTTTTTTTTTGCCACGTCTGTCATGAGAGCGGCAGCTTCGTGCAACCGGCATGTTGGGCAGCGTACTGTGGCTTGTCGTCTTGGGTGCTCACAGCCAGCCATTTCAAACCGGGCGAGATGGTATAACCAGACACACTCTGTCAATGACAGGCCACAAACTGGGAGACCAAGAGTTACAACACCTGCCCAAGATCGACAGATCATTTTTCAGCATCTTCATGATGTCAGTTGTTAATCTGCATAATAAAAAGTCACTGCACCTGCTCTAAAACAGTTTGTCATTTTTCGATCACATTTAGTGAATTTTATCCAAATGTAAGTGATAAGTTTCTTTTGATGCTCAGTGTGTGTATGTATGTATGTGTGTGTGTGATATGTACTATACATACATATAGTGCGTAAATATATATATATATATATTATATATCGGATATATAATTATATATAGGATAATATATAATATATATAATATAATATACCACAAGATATATATATATAATATATAATACATTGTGTATGGTGTTCTTTTTTTTCCCAGATATTGCCAAATGTAATCATTTTCTTGTGTGGCAATGTGGTGGGAGCATTCCACAAGAAAATGATGGAGAGTGCCTTGGAGCAGACCTTCCTGGACACCCTGAGCTGCCTGGAGATCCGCATGAAGCTGGAGATCGAGAAGAGGCAGCAGGTAGGGAGCAGACACAATGAACAGTCAATCAATACTAATGCAGTTTCTTACATGGAAGCAGACACAATGGACAGTCAAGCAACACTGATGCTGTTTCTTACATGGAAGCAGACACAATTGACAATCAATCAACACTGATGCCATTTAAACTGTTCCAATGGAAACCCTCTCCTGGAGTTTTTGCGTATTACTTAGACAGACATGGGCTGAAGATGCTCTATACCAGGGGTCTCCAACCCTGGTCCTGGAGAGCTGCTGTGGCTGCTGGTTTTTGTTTCAACCAATCTCGCAGTTACTTAATTGAACCAATTATTGGCTTAGTCAAGATGAATAGGTGTTCCAGATCTTTAGCCACTGATTATGTGAAGACACCTATAAAACCTGCTGGAGAGGGGCTCTCCAGGACCAGGGTTGAAGACCCCTGCTCTGTACAATGCACAATAGTTAGACTTTCATCAGGCCCTGTATTAAATACCCAAACAGCCGTCATTTAGATGAATGGAGTAGACCCCCACAGTTGTATGCATTTATTTCTGAATTGATTTACCAAACCTGTTCCCAGTGTCAGTGCTAAACTGGTAGAAAGAGTGTCATTGGTACAGACACAGAGAGATGTGAGCTGGGCAGTGTTAACACACGTACACTCCTGTAACAAGATGTGAGCTGGGCAGTGTTAACACACGTACACTCCTGTAACGAGATGTGAGCTGGGCAGTGTTAACACACGTACACATCCTCTAACGAGATCTCTGTTTGCAGGAGACCTTGCTGCTGTCAGTACTGCCAGCCTATATCTCCATGGAAATGAAGCTGGCTATAATAGAGAGACTGAAGGAGAGCAAGGATAGGGATGCTCAGCAGAGACAGGTGAAGGACAACAACTTCCACAGCCTGTATGTCAAGAGGCACCGGAATGTCAGGTAGTGCACGACTTTTTCGCCAATCACTAGAAATACTTCATGATGAAGAAATGTAATCGGTATTCATTTCAATTTATCATTTACTTTCCCAGTGTATAGAGCTGCTAGAAGGGCATTGACAAGTCTAGTATGTTCCCATTGGAATAGCTATAAAAATATATGAATGAAAGGTGAAAGCGTACGTCACCTAACACAATGAATTGTTTGCTGCATGCAGCCAGGTCAACAGACTGCATTTATTGCTTGTGGAAATGATGTCAAAACAATTGTTCCGTGACGATCTCAAAGTGTTTTGTAAAGAAAGCAGATCCGGCTTTCATCTAATAGAATTAATCCAAATGAAGTGAATTTTGTTTTCCGTTTTAGAAGCACAGGGTAATGATTGCCACGGGAAAGCTGTGATTTTGTCATTTTCACACTGGTTTGAAAGCTGTGATTTCATTATTTCACGCTGGTTTGAAAGCTGTGATTTCATTGTTTCACGCTGGTTTGAAAGCTGTGATTTCATTGTTTCACATTGGTTTGGTGAAGGAAACCGAGATCAGGGTTTAGAGGAGCCCCTCCTGGTCTCAGGGGATCAGTACAGTCCCTCTCTTTGTTCTGACGACTCTAATTTGAAAACCATGTTTAACACCCTCCCTCTCCACTCAAATGTGGACTGTGTTGGCTGCAGGAGCCCGTGTTTCTATGCAGTTGTTTTGCAGTGATGTTCTCCAGTGCTTCCCAGACGATGCACAGCAGACAGTGCTTTCTAGGAGGACTAGCTGCCATACAGCCTTTAGATATTCACTGTAGTTTTGTCTTCCAAATTATTGAAATATGATTTTTTTTTTTTTTTTTTTTTGCCTAGCAACTAACGGATACAGAAGTCAGGTGATTAACCTCTTAGCAGTGGAGCTACAGATTGACTGTGGAGCTATTTGGTTGGATGGTAAAACGTGAGGCAATCACCATAGGCAGGATTATCTTAAGTAACGTTCTCCATCGTTAACCGCTCTCTCTTGCACATTCTTTTTCTGTCTGGTTTTTTGCTTGACGTACCGCTTTTCTCTCCCACATTTTCAGGGGTGGCTGAATTAATCATTTTCCGAAGCCCAGTTTAATTCCTTGGCACTAAATGATGTAATCGTTTTTCAGTACAGTAAATAGTAAGTGTGTTTACTGGATGCATGGCATGACTGATGCCATTGTCTTTGGCAGCATCCTGTACGCAGACATCGTGGGATTCACACGCCTGGCCAGCGACTGCTCTCCCAAGGAGCTGGTCATCATGCTGAACGAACTCTTCGGGAAGTTCGACCAGATTGCAAAGGCAAGGGGGCCACCTTCGGGGTTCTGGGCTTTTATTTAAATGTTGTGTATACAGCACAAGGGAGACTGAGAGCTCGGTACGCTTTGCTTGTGTACAGACAACGACCCCTTCAGTTAATAGTAAACTGTAGAAACTGCTAGCTGAAACGTTTCTCTACTGTAGAAGCTGCTAGCTGAAACGATTCTCTACTGTAGAAGCTGCTAGCTGAAATGATTCTCTACTGTAGAAGCTGCTAGCTGAAACGATTCTCTACTGTAGAAGCTGCTAGCTGAAACGATTCTCTACTTTAGAAGCTGCTAGCTGAAACGATTCTCTACTGTAGAAGCTGCTAGCTGAAACGATTCTCTACTGTAGAAGCTGCTAGCTGAAACGATTCTCTACTGTAGAAGCTGCTAGCTGAAACGATTCTCTACTGTAGAAGCTGCTAGCTGAAACGATTCTCTACTGTAGAAGCTGCTAGCTGAAACGATTCTCTACTGTAGAAGCTGCTAGCTGAAACGTTTCTCTACTGTAGAAGCTGCTAGCTGAAACGATTCTCTATTGACTTGGTTTTACCTTTAGAATTCAGCATTTTTAAGTTACAAAGTTTGTTAGTTAAGAAGAAAGTTCTGTTACTGACTTTCTTCCAGTTTTTTTGCTAATGCTGTTGTCTTTTTAATAAGTAACCTACGTTTCATAGAAAAGGCAGGCTGTTTTCCTATCGAGAGTTTTTATTTATTATTTGTTTGTTTATTTTTTACAGGAAAATGAATGTATGAGAATAAAAATCTTAGGAGACTGTTACTACTGTGTGTCGGGGCTGCCTGTATCCCTACCGAACCATGCAAAGAACTGTGTGAAGATGGGACTGGATATGTGTGAGGCTATCAAGTGAGTGGAATGAACTGCCTTAACACTGGGGTTCAGGGGGCTGTTGCAAGATCATTGAGCACTCTCATAAAGGATTGACTTTGACATTTGTCACCAGAGTTACAGCTATCTGAATCACGATTACATCCATGACTGACAAGACTGGCTTTCCCCAGTCATCCAGTTCTTTGTGCCGCCTTCACTGACACACTAGTGCTGCTGGACTCCCTGGAAGCTCTTTCAATCCATTTCAGTGTAGAGCCTTGTTCCTATCACATACTTCATTATTGAATTGAGCAGTCTAGTGCCTTGAATTGAGCAGTCTAGTGCCTTGAATTGGAATTCTAGTAACTTGAATGGAGCAGTCTGGTGCCTTGATTGGAGGAGTCTAAGGACCTGGTTGGGACAATGTTTTAGTTTGCAATTCAGTGAAAGAGCTAATATTGTATAAAATTGAATTTGCAGTCAGAAATGCAAATAAAAAGCATTTTTTGAATTTCATGCATAAAGCCATACTGCTGAGCGTTGCAGCAACATCCTGATCACTGATTACCGTTAGCTGTCAACAGATTGCTGGTGGTCTGTTTTCTTATCAGCTGTGTTTACACCAATGAGCAGATAATGAGCAATCTGCCTGGAGCTTCTCATACTGTACCAGTGATTCAGGCAACTGTGCTGCCGAGCAGCTGAGATATGTTATCTGGAAGAGGCATGCTCTGGTGCCTAGTGTTCAGTTCGATATGTCAGATACAGCTCCTCCCAGTATTCTCAGATACCTCTCTGTTAGGCATTATGAGGCGTCTGGGAATGCATTCAGGTCTCCAAACAGAAAGCATACATTACTGCACTCAGGATTAGGGTCATTCTATCCATGGAATCTCCCTATTTGTGTTGCATGTGGGCAGGCAGCAACAGAAGTAGGGGATTCATCTATTCCCCTTGACCCTCTTTCTCCTCGTCTCATTTGTTGTTTCACCCAGGCGGGTGAGAGAGGCCACCGGAGTGGATATCAGCATGAGGGTCGGGGTTCACTCTGGGAACGTGCTCTGTGGGGTCATTGGGCTGCGCAAGTGGCAGTACGACGTGTGGTCACATGATGTCACCTTGGCCAACCACATGGAGGCCGGAGGCTTGCCTGGGTGAGACTGACTCTTGTACAGGTTTACCAGAGTAAAAATGTATTAAAGCATGTAGTGAAAGCATAGGTAAGCATAGTGAAAGCCCAGAGAGAAAAAGCTATTTGAAATAAAAACACAGTAAGCTGTGGTAAGGGCATAGTGCAACAATTGGAAAAGCATGGGAAAGCTGCAAAGTTAATGTGCACATTTACCACTTTAGCTAGTGCTCTGCCCCACTCCGCCGTGCTATTTGTGTTTGATGTGCTTTACCCCTCAGGCGAGTCCACATCACCGACGCCACGCTGAAACACCTGAACAAAGCTTATGAAGTAGAGGAAGGCAATGGGCACCTGAGAGACACCTACCTGAAAGAGCAGAATGTCAAGACATACCTGGTCTTAGACCCCCAGGTAACTATGGGCTCTTCTCTGCACACCAGGCGTTGCCTGCGCTGCTCAAAGCGACAGAAGAAACACTGTTCCACTTCTATTGATAAGCGCATGTTTGTAGCACCGTTCTGGTTTGGGGTTGTCATTAGAATACTAATAGTTATTGATATCAGTTGGCTTTTAAACTGCTTTATGAAGCCAGATACCAGTGGCAGCAGCTGTGCAAGCAGGATGTCATGCAGTTCATTGAAATCGTTTCCTGTACGGTCTGGTTTGTGACTTGTTTCTGAATGTGCTAGTTGCTCGGCACTGTTTCTCTGTTGTGGCTTGTTGTTTTGGGGTTTTTGTTTGAAAGGGTGTTGGCATGTTGGAAAGGTGGAAGTGGATTAACACTACTGTTGAAAGTGTGCAGGCAGGTTCATGTGTGAATGTGTTAGTGATTTGATGTGGAATATCTTGATTGTAAGTATTCCTGGCTAGACCACCTCTCTGTCCCCCATCCCACACCAAACCGGTGTGTTGTGATTGTTCTATAACCCTGTGTGTCTGTTCTTCTAACATGAGCTCTCTCTTGTTTTCAATGCTCTGACCCAGTCGAAGGAGCAGCCAGTGAATAAAGGCCATCTTCCCAAGCCCCGGGTGAATGACGGCCTGAAGATGCGCGCGTCCGTGCGGATGACCCGCTACCTGGAGTCCTGGGGGGCAGCCAAGCCCTTCGCTCACCTCCAGAACCGGGAAGCCCTGACCAGCGAAGACCTGGCCTGCAACGGCAAGCTCCATAAGGTACCTCCCAGAGGCAGGGGCCTAATAATAAATACTTTGTTCACGGCGGAAATATGAAATTGTTATATATATATATATATATATATATATATATATATATATATATATATATATATATATAATATTATATAATTGATATACTTATCAATTAAACATCATTGGCTAATTGTGCTGTGTGTGTGTGTTTTCTAGGACATACCTTTGCGTTCCATAAACTGCCACAAGACAAATGATAGGTAAGCATAAAACTTTACATTTTGGAATTTAGAAATTTTACAGAATATTCCACATTGTTACAAAAAACTCCAGGGTGTGATTTCGGTCTGTTGACTGGTTGCAGAATTAATTAATGCTACACGAAGGGTCAGGGTGTGATATTTCTATTGACTGGTTGCAGAATGCATTAACCCTTTGCAGTCCATTTATTCAGCGCTTGTCAGGTGCGTTGTGTCCAATTTATTTTCACACGCGCTGTTTAAAATATTTTTTAAACTGGTTTAAAAGGCACTAAATCACAAAAGCACAGTCAGTACTGCATCTCCAACCAAGCCCCACCCCTTGTTGACTGTATTTTTCACACACCTCTTTATATACTGATAAATCCTCTCCTGATCACTCGTTTTATCACCAAACTCCTCAATAATGCAATCCAAGTCATTACTTTATTACTATAACATCCCAAAAAGCTCTGCAAATGTCTGGATATTCTTTGGGCACTGGATGCAGAAGCAGCTATCTCCTTTGTTTATGTCCCTGTTATCTCTGTGGTGCATCGGGCTATCAGATACGCCCTTTTTTTCCCGGCTTCATTCGGCTCCAATTGGTCTCACTCGGCCATTGAAAGGTTTTCTTGGCTTTTTCTGGAGAAAAAAGGTGACTATAGACCTGTTCTTTACGTCTTTTTAATGATCGGACTGGAAAGGAAAAATTGGAATGCCGGATCAGGTCTGACAGAGGACCGCAAAGGGTTAATCATGTCCGACCGGTGATCCCTGAGCATCGTATCCCTGCTGATGGTTCTTCATGTTGTGCATGTTTTCTTTACTCTTTCCTGTTCCTGAAAATCCTTCCGTTAAACGGGAGGTCATTCCGAAAAGACGGCGTTTCTTTGTCTTATGAATGCTGTGCTAGTCTTGAACTCCCTCTAGTCCTTTCTTTTGAATGCCCCCCCCAATTCCTGTGTTTTGTATGATGTTTCTCACTGTCCATCTGTCTACCAGCCTGGATGGAAACACACAGGAGCTCCTGCCACCTTCTGCCTCTTCGTTAGTAAACTATAAGTGAGTCCTGCCTCCTCCTTCCCTCTCTCAATTGAGATCTCCACTAACCCTGCTGTGCTGGTTAATATCTCTCAACACCTGCCTTGGGTCTGGCTTTACTGGCTGCACTCCTCATTGACCGCCAGGTGCAAGGTGGAAAGTTCATTCATTTATTAGAATAATAATCAGAAGTATAACACTAATATCGACAGAGCTGTAACAGTGCAGGTTAGGGATCTGGTAAGAGTGATTATGAGTTTGAACCGTGTAATAATGAAGTAATAGTACCGCACCAGGTTTTATTGTTTTAAACCATTTCAGTCTCTAATTTAATGATGTTATTTAGCTTTTTTGCTTCTCTTGCCTTCTCCTTTGTTAAAGCTAGATGTTCTGTGGTCATCTCTCTGGTGACAGTGCCCTGCAATGCAGCTTCCTGATTTGGGGCATGAAAGTTCTGAGGTTTCTAATATATATCGCAACATTCTTATATGTTCTAGCCAAGTCTTATCATTTATAATCATAATCTAAATCATTTCAAAGCATAATTGATAGCATGCTTGTTCTTTGTATATGTAACCACTTGTAATGGATCCATAAACTTAAAAGCCTCCCAGAGAAGTCCTGGGTTTCCAGCTGGGCTCCAAGACACAAATTCACCTGACATTGAACACCTCTCAATAGAAAAGCTTACACACCCGCCCCTCGCTACACTGCGGATTTGGATATATCGCGGTCCTGGAGTTGGCTCCCCATTTTTACTGTTTAACTGTGTATGCCTTAGCTGCAGTAGACATAGGCACTTAGTATCACTGCTCGTTTTATTTTGTACTGCACAATAAAATAAAAAACAAAGCATTAATATCGTACTGTTATCATGTACTCACGTATTGCACAATAACACAAAGCAATTAAATATCTGCTTGCTGAATCGGTTTTGATTGTAGCTGACAAGGCGTTCACATGTGGCAGCAATGCACTAGCAAAAGCCACAAGGCAGTGACGTCCGCTCCCTAGCAACAAGCCTCCTATGCTGGGAATGGATTCTTTCAATGCAGCGGTTTGTGCATTTGAGAAAGGAGAGGAAGACTCATGAAATTAATTGGAGACTGAAGTTGATGAGAAGCAATTACCCTCCGCTGTATGAATTAGAATGGGGTGCTGCTTTTTGACATGTAAAATGAGAAAAAGCAGGTTGCGTAGAGGACTTGTATTGGACCCTGATGCCCCTGATAAAACGAGGGAGTGGTTGACAGTATTTGTTAGTCTGTTTGTTTTTCTATGGGTCTCTCGCTACATCGCGGCCCTCGATTATATAGCAGATTTATATTTAGATTACAGCCGTGATCTAGCAAGTGGGTGGTGTGCTACCTCAAGACACAAATTCACCTGACCTTGAACACGTCTCAGTAGAAAGGCTTATATGACCTCAAGACACAAATTCACCTGACCTTGAACACATCTCGGTAGAAAGGCTTATATGACCTCAAGACACAAATTCACCTGACTTTGAACACATCTCAATAGAAAGGCTTATATGACCTCAAGACACAAATTCACCTGACCTTGAACACAAAGGGGGGGAGAAATCAACAAAAAAACAGAAGGGAGACCGCATCAAAACAAGAACAACAACTCAGGTAAGACAACCATTAAATGTATTTATCTAAATGCTAGAAGTATCAGAAACAAAATTCTAGAACTTGAAGCTACTGCACTAATAGGTAACTATGATGTGATAGGTGTTACAGAAACGTGGTTATCTGAGAGTGATGGGGACGAATATAATATTTGTGGGTATACACTGTATAGGAAAGACAGGCAGGACAGAAGAGGAGGAGGGGTAGCGCTATACATAAGAAACAGTCTTGAAGCCCAGGTGTTAAACCTGGACAAAGAAAATAAAACCGAATCAATATGGGTCAGAATAACAGACAAAAATTCAAAAGGCATAATAATAGGAGCATGCTATAGACCGCCAGATTCAGACGGTGAGCACAATAATCTGTTATACAATGACATTAGAAATGTGTGTAGCAAAGGAGAAGCCATACTAATGGGGGATTTCAACTTCCCCCAAATAAAATGGGAAAACCCGGTGGGTAGCGCGAAGGATGAAATAGAAATGGTGGAAATGACAAATGACTGCTTCCTAACACAATTTGTGAAGGCACCCACTAGAGGGGAGGCATGCCTTGATTTAGTCTTTTCAAATAACGAAGATAGAATAACTAAAACAGAGGTCAGAGAACCACTGGCAAACTCAGACCACAACATGGTCTCATTTTGAAGTGTTTTTTAAATCCCCAAAAGTAAAGACTAAAGCTAAGGTTTACAATTTTAGAAAAGCAAACTATGAAGGTATGAAACAGAGACTAACAGAAGTAGATTGGAGTAAAATAGAGAAAACACCCACAGAAGAAGGATGGTTGTTCTTCAAAAATGTAGTACTAGAGGCGCAAAACAATTATATCCCTAAAGTAGACAAATCTAAATGTAAAACTAAATTGCCAAAATGGTTTAATAGATCAATTAAAAAAAATATTCAGCGAAAAAAGGCACTTTACAGAGCATTAAAAAAGGACCAAAAAGAAAGTACGCAGAAAGAGTACACAGAACTGCAAACGCAAGTCAAAAAGGAAGTTAGAAAGGCCAAGAGAGAAATAGAAATGAACATTGCTAAGGGAGCTAAAACCAATTCCAAAATGTTTTTCCAATATTACAACAGCAAGAGAACATTCAAAGAGGAGATTAAATGTTTAAGAGATACAAATGGCAAAATCGTAGAGGAAGAAAAAAAAATAGCAAATATGTTAAATGATTACTTTTCACAAGTTTTTACAAAGGAAGATACTGACAACATGCCCCACATGTCATCCAGTTCCTATCCAGTTTTAAATAACTTTAGCATAACTGAGGCAGAAGTGTTAAAGGGACTAGGAGCTCTTAAAATAAACAAATCCCCTGGGCCGGATGAGATCCTCCCAGTAGTACTCAAAGAAATGAAAGAAGTAATTTACAAACCGCTAACCAAGATCATGCAGCAGTCTCTTGACACAGGGGTGGTACCGACAGACTGGAAAATTGCAAACGTAATACCGATCCACAAAAAGGGAAACAAAACTGAACCAGGTAACTACAGACCAGTAAGCCTGACTTCTATTATATGCAAACTTATGGAAACTATAATAAGATCCAAAATGGAAAATTACCTATATGGTAACAGGGTCCTGGGAGACAGTCAACATGGTTTTAGGAAAGGGAGATCGTGTCTAACTAACTTGCTTGATTTTTTTGAGGATGCAACATCGATAATGGATAATTGCAAAGCATATGACATGGTTTATTTAGATTTCCAGAAAGCTTTTGACAAAGTCCCGCACAAAAGATTAATTCTCAAACTGAACGCAGTTGGGATTCAAGGAAACACATGTACATGGATTAGGGAGTGGTTAACATGTAGAAAACAGAAAGTACTGATTAGAGGAAAAACCTCAGAATGGAGTGTGGTAACCAGCGGTGTACCACAGGGATCAGTATTAGGTCCTCTGCTATTCCTAATCTACATTAATGATTTAGATTCTGGTATAGTAAGCAAACTTGTTAAATTTGCAGACGACACAAAAGTAGGAGGAGTGGCAAACACTGTTGCAGCAGCAAAGGTCATTCAAAATGATCTAGACAAGATTCAGAACTGGGCAGATACATGGCAAATGACATTTAATAGAGAAAAGTGTAAGGTACTGCACGCAGGAAATAAAAATGTACATTATAAATATCATATGGGAGATATTGAAATTGGAGAAGGAATCTATGAAAAAGACGTAGGAGTTTTTGTTGACTCAGAAATGTCTTCATCTAGACAATGTGGGGAAGCTATAAAAAAAGGCCAACAAGATGCTCGAATACATTGTGAAAAGTGTTGAATTTAAATCAAGGGAAGTAATGTTAAAACTGTACAATGCACTAGTAAGACCTCATCTTGAATATTGTGTTCAGTTCTGGTCACCTCGCTATAAAAAAGATATTGCTGCTCTAGAAAGAGTGCAAAGAAGAGCGACCAGAATTATTCCGGGCTTAAAAGGCATGTCATATGCAGACAGGCTAAAAGAATTGAATCTATTCAGTCTTGAACAAAGAAGACTACGTGGCGACCTAATTCAAGCATTCAAAATTCTAAAAGGTATTGACAGTGTCGACCCAAGGGACTTTTTCAGCCTGAAAAAAGAAACAAGGACCAGGGGTCACAAATGGAGTTTAGAAAAAGGGGCATTCAGAACAGAAAATAGGAGACACTTTTTTACACAGAGAATTGTGAGGGTCTGGAATCAACTCCCCAGTAATGTTGTTGAAGCTGACACCCTGGGATCCTTCAAGAAGCTGCTTGATGAGATTTTGGGATCAATAAGCTACTAACAACCAAACGAGCAAGATGGGCCGAATGGCCTCCTCTCGTTTGTAAACTTTCTTATGTTCATCTCAATAGAAAGGCTTATATGACCTCAAGACACAAATTCACCTGACCTTGAACATGGCTCAATAGCTTAATGCTCAACATCCTGCTTCCTACATATGCAAATACCCTGAAATAAAACTGGAATATCCTACGAATGGGAATTGGGCAGCTTTTAGAAAAAATAAGTTAATGAAATCACCCTTTTCTGGTGTGGATTGAACAAATATTGGGAAACCAGCACCAGATCTGGCAACTGGAATAATTCTCGAAGGATCTTCCTAATCGGGTGTGCGTGACTGGCTCTCTCCTCATCCTGTTTTCTCGTTCTGCACAAGTCCCTGTAACCAGCTTGCTCACAGACCTGCAGCATGCGCTACATTTAACCAGCATGGAGAGCAATGCAGCCCTGACTCGAGGACAGGCGAGGCAGACTGATAAAAGCGTCTCTCTCTGTACTCAGAAACAAGTCCCAGAAGAAGAAGTTTGACGAGGACCTGCACAATAAAATGATGACTACGATCGACGGGCTGCAGTCTAACAAGTATGTAGCCCTTTTCTGTGTGAGACTATTCCTAGCTCTTCATTTCCACTGTGTTTCCTCACTGAACCCCGTTGTCTTTCACAGGCATTGGATGAAGAATGAGGGGTTGTCCCGATGTCTGTATTTCACTGAAAAGGGAACAGAAAAGCAGGTATGTCCCCTTTGTTTAGGAAGCCCTGTCCGTTCTACACGATGGAGGGATTTTCAAACTTTAAGGACCCAGTCCTAACTTGTGCGCCTGTAGGTGTGTTTGCGAGTGTAAGAGAGAATTTCCCATGTCACTGGTGGCCAGGTTACCCTTACCTTTAAGGTAAAAAAAAAAAAAAAAAAAAAAAATGACTTCAGGCTTGGTTTGCATGTTGATTTGCTCATTTTATAACTGATCATTTATTGAATCTAAGACACTGCTCACACTGTGCAGCAAGATCAGAGAGTAGCACAGAAGAACCCCAACAGGTCTACTAAACAAAAAAGGTCCCCCGAAGGGAGCAGAGCTCCCCAGTTTGCCTGAAATAATTTGTACATCAAAAACACTTTTACATTTACTTCTAAACATAACAAAACAACTGCACTATCAAAATACATTTTGAATAAAGGAAAATGAAAGGGGTTACACTGGACTCCTCACGTTTGTGTGAGTTGTGTTGTGTTGATGACTAGACGGTAACTGCTGCAGTAAATCCCCCTTGCTTGCTAATCTACCCACGGGAACATTGCATTGCACTGGGTTTGTATTTAATCCCTTTCTGTCCTCTTCTTAATATTCCGAATGCCATTCTTTTAAGAGGGGTTAATGGTAGGCGGTTGGAGTTGGGGTTGCCAAGAGTATTAGTGGGATTTGTTTTGTGTTTCTTGTCAAAGCTTCATCCTTGAGTGGCTGAGTGTCCCTGCATTGTGGAGCCCATGGCTGCTGCGAGTTCAGCCTTCAGTCGCAATGCTGGTTCTGAGCTCTGCTTCGGGTCTTGCTGATAGTTCACAAAGGGGTTCTGTTCTTGTGTTGAAATCAACACTAATAAATGACAATTCTGAGTCTGTAACTGTAACTGCATAATTCACCCTTTTGAAATGATTGTACTTCATATTTTTTTCTCTTTCTTTTCAGTATCATGCCACAGATCTTCCCAGCTTCAAATACTACATCGCTTGTGCCTCGTTCATCTTCCTGTGTATCTTTGTGATCCAGATGTTTGTTGCAGAGGTGTAAGTGTGGTACAGTAGTTTGAAGTGTCACTAGTTGGGGCAGGAGGGATTCATGTGGCACTCCCCTGTCGGATCACATTTCCTCTTCACTGTACAGTGGGGTACAAGAGCGATTCATGAGACACTCCCCTCTCGGATCACATTTCCTCTTCTCTGTACAGTGGGGTACAAGAGCGATTCATGAGACACTCCCCTCTCGGATCACATTTCCTCTTCGATTCATGAGACACTCCTCTGTACAGTGGGGTACAGGAGCGATTCATGAGACACTCCCCTCTCGGATCACATTTCCTCTTCTCTGTACAGTGGGGTACAACCTGCAGCCACTTTCTGAAAGGACACTGCAGCACAGTAGCAAGTTGCTGTACTGATGTGAAACTTGAAGTATAACAACCACCAGTGGAGATCTAGATCTGCTATGCAACATGCCTGTCAGAAAACCATCTTGGAGTGCTTTTTTTATTTCTCTCGATTTTTAACCAGATTGCTCCAAAATGCCTCAATGAATTTCTTTTAAGTTGTATTGTGTGATGACCATTACTTATGCAGACAAGCTGATCAGATTTAGGTGATGTTCTGATCAAAGGTGATTGATCCTAGTGAGTGTGTGTTCTGATTGATTCCTTTTGTCTTCCCCTGCTCAGGACCCCTAAACTGGGCATCTCGTTGGGAGTGTCTGCCTGCATCCTGCTGCTCATTCTGGCTGTGTGCTTCGCTGGCTACCTGGTGGTGAGAAGCTGGGCGTATATCTCTCACTGTGATACAGTAACTTTGACCATGCAGTTCTGTCCAATTCAGTGAAAGCGCAGGTTCTGAACGGATTATGTGGTGTCTAGGACACACTTTATAAAAAATAAATGTTTTCAATCAGTTCTGTTTTCAATCAGTTCCAGACATTACCCCCAGATTGTTATTGTACTGCACATTGTGTGCTCAGAACGAGAGCATGCTTCTGTTTCCTAGCACCTGGCTTGATAACCAATACGTACCAGTGCTTGTCTGTTTGCTCAAGATCTCTCTCTCTCTCTCTCTCTCTCTCTGTCTCTGTCCTGGTTAATCAGCAGCACTGCTGTCCAAAGAGGTCCATGTCATTTCGCTGGCTCTCCGTCCTCTCGAAAGCGGTGGGTAAGAAGCCCTACGTGCGGCTGCCACTGACCGTCATTGCTATCGGTATTACACTGGTCACAGCCGTGCTGAACTTGGTGAGTGCTGCTATATCACATTGGCATTGCAAATCCACTTCTGTTGGAGTCCAGGCTCAGGCTGGACCAGAGCACCTCAGTCCAGTTGTAAAGTGATTGATTAGATTGTCTTTGTTGTTAATTATTCTCATAGAGCTTTTTATTCCATTTCTTTCACTTCAACAGTTCCACTTGGTGGTGGGTGCTTTTAACCAGACTTCCTGGTTGATTAGAGTCTGTTTCTATCAATAACACACTTTGATTTTATGAGAAGAAAGCTGTTCATATGCCATACAGCTGGTTATTGAGTGTGACTGATGGTATATAAATCCTTTAATATCCTGTCATTCCCAGGCCTGTGCTTTTACTACAGCCTGGGAGTGCCCATTCCCTAGGATTTTTACTAATAGCACTCCTGTCTTTGCAGTGTTTCATTAAAACACCTGGTGACAAAACCAGTTTCAATGCCACAAATAGCAGTGACTCACTGGGATCTTGCAAAGAAAAGGACCTGTACTGCCTGCCGGTGAGTACAGCAGCTAGACTTGTTTGTGATCTGTGATTAACCTTAATAGTTATAGATGGGCTGTTGGCTATATTGCTGCATTAGTGGTAGAACAGTGCTCTGCACACGCTCCTCCATGGGCTGGGTACAGCTGCTGAGAGAAGCTTTCTGTAGAATAAAGTGAGATCTCAATGACAGAGGCATTCAGTCACACTGCACTTCTAATAAGAGTTTGTCTAGATGTTGAGACGTATCATTCTACTCACATGCTGTTATCAGCTTCTCTCTGTTTGTCTCCAGCTCACTGTCAGGTGTGCATGGGAGTTACAGCAAAGTGCACAGGATGACACTGATAATCTGGAGAGGCCACCCTACCGCACTTGTAAACAGAAGAGACGGCTGCAATGTATGAACTAATTGTAATGTGGCCAATTAGAATCTTTTAAGTAGGCTTAAGTTGGCAACACTTTAGTGTCGAGAAAGATAATTTTTTTCCAGAATGCTGGGGCTCATTAGGGGCTCGATGGCCATCTGCACACCTGGCAAACACTGTGGTCACTGGGCTCCCAGTAAGGGCCCTAAAGAGCCAGTGATAGTTACCATTGAGCCCAGAGATGGCAGCCGATCCTGGGACAGGGCAGAGGTTTAGGAGGATGGGTGAATACAGCGATGTATAGAAAATGAGAGTCTGGTTCTTCTTTGTCCTCCAGTATTTCACCTACTGCTGCATCCTGGGGCTCATCACCTGCTGCGTGTTTCTGCGGGTCAGCTTCGAGCTCAAGTTCCTCCTCCTGGCGCTCGCCTTCTCTGCCTATTACACCATCATCCTGAACACACACTGGCAGCTGTTCCAGAGCTACAGCCAGCTGCTGTACACCAACAAAACTCTCCATGTGTCCGGACTCATGAAGGATCCCGCAGTGATGCTGTTCCAGAGCTACAGCCAGCTGCCGTCCACCAACCAAACTCTCCATGTGTCTGGACTCATGAAGGATCCCGCAATGATGAGCTGCATTTACCTCATGTTGTTTTTTTTAACAATGGTGGTTCTGATGCGACAGGTAAGCAAGTCTTCATTCAAATAAAAATATATATATATATAAAAGGTGTGTGTGTGTGTGTGTGTAATTTATATATATATATATATATATATATAAAGCATGTATTGGCATTCCCACAGTCTGCATTCATGGATTGATTGAACTGTGCTCTGCTCTGTTGCTCAGAACGAGTATTACTGCCGCCTGGATTTCCTCTGGAAGAACAAAAACCGTGAGAAGCAGGAGGAGATCGAGACGATGGAGAACCTGAACCGCCTCCTGCTGGAGAACGTGCTGCCGGCCCACGTGGCCAACCTCTTCATCGGAGACAATAAAAAGAATGAGGTGGGAGCCCTCAAAAACAGTTTACTTACTGAAAAGTATAAGGTAGGGCTCCTGCAAAAACAGCATGATCATCATCACTGTGTGAACTGCAGCAGCAATGCATTGCAATCCTGCTGGAATTCAATTGAGATTCCATATCAGAACCCAGCCATGCCTGAAACCATAACCCTTCCAAGCATGTTATTACATGGCCATCTGCAATAACAATAATGCCATGTACAGCATATATTTACAAAGCCACTTGCATCTACCTACCTTCCATTATTATTATTATTATTGTTATTGCAAATGAATAATGGTATAAATTGGGTACAGTTACAAAAGTGATCAGTGTGCAGAATTTGAAAGAAGATTCATTGGGTTAGATCAGCTAATACCAATTGAGTGATAAATGAATAAACCTCCTGGCCTGTAAACGACAGCAGGCACCCGTGGGAGTAGATACTGGGGCATGAGAGTGAGGAGATCACAGTGGGATTTAAAATCTGCATGTTAGAATTGCCATTTCCACCCCACAGAAAGCCAGCTGTATTGTACAAGAGTCTCACCAGGGCTTTGTGTCTCCCACTCCCAGTCAGATAAGGGTGGTGTAAATGACTTACTGAAGCATGGATAAAAATAACTATGATTTGCATTATTTGTTTATTGAGGCAGCTAGGTAAACAGATGCTCCACCTGTGCTGGTCGTTTCCATGTCTTGTTGTTTGAGCGGAGGGTCTTTGGAAGGGGTGCCTATTGTAGTGCCATTGCCATGTCCTTCTCATGAATTTCCCTCTCGAAGGCCTTTGTTTAATGTGTGCAGTTGGATCTCCTGTGTTTCTGTAACCGTGCTGATACTGGTGTGTGTGTGTGTGTGTGTGCTCTGCTCCTCCAGGATTTGTATTACAAGTCCTACGACTGCGTGTGTGTCCTCTTCGCCTCCGTGCCAGATTTTAAGGAGTTTTACACAGAGTGTGACATCAACAAAGAAGGGCTGGAGTGTCTCAGGCTGCTGAATGAAATCATCGCAGACTTCGACGAGGTAATTCCACTGCTGCCCTGCAATGTGATACAAGAATCAGCCATGCAAACTCTACTCGTGGAATCCTCTGATAGCTGGTGGTTTGCGTAAGTGGTGTTGGCACAGGTACCTCAATGAAGTCCGGATGGTGGTTTTTATTATTTAAATATCTACGTTGTACTAAACGCAACACTTTTAAAAGTAATGTTAAGCAAAATAGTTGTTTCACCGTCGGATATATTTGTTTTTATGTTTTGTAATAATATAATTCGCTGTGTTTTATACGTTTCCAATAAACGTATTGATACACGGTGGTATTGCAAGACTGCTGGTGAAATGTGGTGATTTTTTATTTTTTTTGCTCTGCAGCTTTTGTCTAAACCCAAGTTCAGTGGTGTTGAGAAAATCAAAACGATCGGCAGCACCTACATGGCAGCGACAGGACTCACCGGGGCCCCAAGACACGAGAACAACCAGGTAGAGCAGCTGCTCATTAATAACACTGGAGAACCACGTCGGAATTCAAGTGTACAGTTCATGTGGTGTCGTATGTAATAATGTACAGTAGAACCTCGCTAGTAAGGCCAATCCATAAAGGAGCCCGCAAAATAGGGTCTAGGGGGTGGCCTGGACTTACGACTGCAGGAATTGTAACAAATTTAGTGTTATACCAAAGGATTTTGACTGTATACAATATGTTCAATTTATGAAATAGAGATCACTTCATTCAACAGTTTAACCAATTCTAGATGCTCTAATTTAATGTGTTCTGCTTTTTTTTGTTATTATTTTGTTTTCTTTAATCTGTGTATCAGTAGTGGTCTTTTGATGTCAGTCCGAGCAAAACAGGACAAAAGTAGATAAATAAAGAGAGGTGGTATTACAGCTAGCTTCTACTGTACTTGGCTGTGTGTTTTATCCATGTATTCATCTTCCACATTGGTTTTACAGGATTACGAGAGGCAGCACGCACAGATAGGGAACATGGTGGAGTTTGCCATCGCCTTGATGGGGAAACTGGACGGAATAAACAGGCATTCATTCAACAGCTTCAGACTGCGTGTCGGTGAGCAGAGACTCTGCTTTGCTGCAAATCATCAGCCGTCTCTCCCTGTGATAGCAAATCCTCATACGCTGTGACACTCAATTATCCAAGCACCTCTGGAGACAAGGATTGTGTTCATTAGGGGTTCAGATCATTGAGGTCGTATTGAATATACAGTGTTTACTTCTCCCACATAGGAGGGCCTTATCCAAGTATAGGTGCCTGTCCTTGACACTCACTGTAATGGATTTCAGAACTGATTGAACAAACACAAGCACGCATATCAAAGCACTGCTGATACACATAATGGATATGAATCTGTTCCACAACTCCATAGAACAAACAAGTCCATTATCCAGCAAGTGTTAGGGATGGACTTCAAATAGATTTGCATGTATTTATTATCAAATATTTCAATAGAATCAACCTTTTGTGCATTTTGAGGCATTATTTAATTAAATTGATAATTAAAATAAATGAATAAAGACATTAAACAGAACAGTCCTGGTCTAGTGGATGTAGGGTATAGTACAGTAATACAGCAGTAAGTTCTCTTCTCTCCTTACATCAGGAATTAATTACGGTCCTGTTATCGCTGGAGTCATTGGAGCCCGCAAGCCTCAGTATGATATCTGGGGGAACACAGTTAATGTGTCCAGCAGGATGGAGAGCACAGGACAGCTTGGCAAAATCCAGGTGAGCTGGGAGCTCGGGAGGCTCTTACTGTTAAAGATTTGCTTCTAGGTGTTCTGTGTCACAGATGGAAACGACTCATAATGCATAGAAGTTTCAACCATTCCAGGTTTTAATACAAGCTTGACTAGAGCCAGTCTACAGGTAACAAGCTTTTAGATGTGTCTCACTAAACTCTTAGGGAAACCAAGAACGGATCGAACTGCTTTGCAATGAGAGTCTTATTTCCATCCCTGGTGCACATGTGAACAGGCACAAACAAGAAATGCACTAAGTGACCTGCAAACTAAGTGGCACAACACTGTCCGAGGACAAGATGGGACTCTTATTTCACAGCTTCTGCACATCCCTAGTCCTGCGGGTTCCTGGTCACTTGCCATGGAGACACTTTTCTTTAAATCATTGTTGACCTTAAATTTGCCCCCCTATCCCGGTGACATTTAGCCACATAACATTTTGTCACAACATAATAATTATGTAATATTCAAGTAAGAGGTTAATAGAACCAAAGAAACATTCCCGCTCCTGTCCAGACAGCCTTGTTTCTGTTTTTGTAGGTCACAGAGGAAACGTCGAATGTGTTACACAAACTTGGCTATTCTTGTGAGTGCAGAGGACTGATCAAGGTGAAAGGCAAAGGAGAGCTGAGGACTTTCTTTGTGTGCACAGACATGAGCAAGTCACAGGGGCTGGCACTGAACTGAGACTGCAAGAGGGACCAGTACTTGGGTTGTGTGCAGACATGAGCACGTCACAGGGGCTGCACTGAACTGGGAGAGCAAGGGAGACTCGTAGCTACCAAACTTGAAAAAAATAAGAGACATTTTCTGCCACTTTTTTTTTTTTTGTGGCAAAGGCTCTTTTATATAACAAATATTTTCTTAATAATATTTAATATTACCTTATGCTAGTGTTATGGTGCAGTTGGAGAAGTCATTGGAATTTTGTGAACCGGACTCAACAAGGCACGTTTTATAGCAAGTCGTAAAATCCAGCGGGGGAGGGGGAGGGAGTGTTATATTCTTGGCAAGCGAGACAAGACGTGTTGAATGAGGTAATGAGGACCGACAGATTTACAGTCAGGTCATGGTAAGTCTGGGGGTTCGTTACACATGGGTTTTAAAAGAATGGCTGTCATACTGCATTTGATTACACTGGGAATTCTGATGTCAGTTCAACGACAGGGAAGGTTTACTATGATGCCATGTTTGGGAAATGGCAGCATGCACCAAGACCAAATTCATTGCATTGCCTGAATGACATTAAATTGAGGTTTTAAGCTCAAGTTGATACTGCTTCAAAGTTTTTTAAATGCTGAAATATTCTGTAGATACCATTGCTTGGATGTATTTCCAGACACTTGTTTTGCACTTACTTGAAGAACAAAAAATACATTTTTGGACTTTTATTTAAAATAAAAAAAAAAAGGTCAGTTTATGTATAAAAATAAAAATAGTATGTTTTTTTTATTTGTGACTGTAAAGCATATTTTTTTTGGCCCATTTAAAACCATTTTGAAAACAAGCACTGTGTTCAAAATCCACATTAACAGGCTTTGATAATGATGTGCACTTGTCTTATTACTGTGGAATGTTCTGATTTTAGATGCATCCATATAAAAATAGTTTCTGATCTGAAACAAAGTATCTTCTCTTTATTCACCTGGTAATTTTAAAGTATTTGTTAACAATACAGTATTATATCAGAAAGCTGCCACCAAGCAACATACCAATAATTTACGATAAACTCGAAACAGAAAAAATACAAGTATACAAAATCCGGGAATGGTGTATGGAAAAATTCCCTTAAACAAAATGTTTTTTTTTTTAAATGGCAGCTGTTCTTTACAAATTCTTCTTTTTCTTATGAAACAGTACCGATAATGCTCCCGAAACTGGAAATCTTAAAGCAATGGCATTTATTTTAGGTTCACATTGGTACATAAATACAGTGACATTTTTAGATCAAAGTCTGTGTGCCATTTAATCCATGCTGCCATTTTATTTGTGTAATGCCAATGAATTATTTATAAAAAACGAAATAAAAAAACACAGGTTTGCCTATAGGGAATGTAGTTAAAATGTTACTTACACTCTCATGACAGTTTCCGTGTCGACATTCAGTTTCCCAGAGCGGCGCATTTAAAATTCAGTGAAATCCTGCAGAGGTTTTGCATTTTGTAAGGTATAAAATAAAGGATTTACCAAGCATCTTAAGCTAGAGTGATGCATCATCCTTCCGCAGCAGCAGCCTCCTTGGGTTGGAATGTTACCCTAATGTATCAGGATGCGCTACATGGTCTCAATTGGCTACAAGTATGACACATAATAACATCAGATGATCATTTCATATTTTAGGTAAAAATAAAAATGGGTTAGGCACACGTTCATTGAAGAACCGCTTTACGATCCACACTGAGCTGTGCGTTTATTTTTGTATCACGATATAAATGCTACATACAGGTAAAGAAAGTAGCTCTATTTCATCGATTACATAACAAATCATTACACCCCTAATTAATTCCAGAGGGTGCAATGTTAGTTAATCAGTCCATGTCAGTGATTCACAATTGGTATTATAAAAAAAAAAAAAGGTTTATTGTTTAAAACCATGTACACATACTGAGCAAATACATTCTGTACAAAAACATGCTTTTGTTTTAGAATTTGAAAAAAGCTTTTCAGTAAAACAAGGAGCTGGCTCACACTGCTATAGGTGGGACGTTTTCTTGGTTGGCAGTCAGGCTCCTCTCGGACTCTGAAGCATCTGAAACAATGATACAACAGGTAAGACATACACTGTATACTACAAGACCAGTCCCATTGGAACAGTAACAGCTTGAACAGCCGAACCAATAAACGTACTGATTTGCCACTTTACTAAAAACCGAGACAGTAAAAGCAATTTAACTGTTAACAATTCTATCTAGCGTGAATATTTTCCAATGCCTAGAAAAGAACCCCAATAGCTGGAATAATTAAGGACACGTTACGTTTGTCGCTGTTGATTTGCAACATGCCAAGAACTTGCTTCTAACTGGTACCTTGCTTTTAAAAATCATTGACACTTTCATGTGATGCAGACTCGCCTGCAGTCAGGTCTACCAGGCTCTGCTCCAGCAGGCGTGCAGGCACAGCAACGCCCATGACCTTCCTGATCCCGTACACGCTGGTGATGTCACCAGGGGTCACTTGGCTGGCCATGTGCTTTAGATTTCCAGTCACCTTCTCAGCTGCAAACAGATATAAAGATTGGCTCCCACTGCTTTTGTTGGAATGTGTGCTTTTTTTTTTTTTTTTTTTAAATACATAATTCTTTAAAATCACCTAATTGTTTAAGAGTTTTATTTATGACCTCAGACCAAACTTGACAAACATGGCTAAAATCACGGCAAATGCGTCCTCACACTGGATTTATTATAGCCAGTGGGTAGGTTTATTGATGAGGGATGCTATGTTATAACTATCTGTGGTTGTGTTTTCTTCCCCTGTCCATTAAGGTGGCTACACATTTCCAAATCAATCTGACAAGTTGTTCACAAGTCACAAGCTTTCATATAAGCAAATCTGTTTCCAAAAAGGACCTGGAAGAACAGTAAGCGTGCTGCTGCAGTGCTCACTCACCCAGCTGGATCTCTTTGACGGTGGGAGCAAGCAGGCAGACGATGTTGGGCGGCGGTTTTGCACTGAGCCGCTCGTTCTGCGCCTCCTGCAGCTCCTGGAGTAACTGGGTGGTTTCATCCAGCTTCTTCTGGAACTGCTCCGACTCTGGAATACATTGACAAGAGAACCTGTCGCTGGAAGCTCTTTGGATCGGTTTCACAACACAACGGCAGTTTTATACAGCAACTTAATTTTTATTATTAAATCGTGTCGCTATTTATCTGACCCTCATTTTCCTTCTCCCCAGTTGGGTTACCTCACTACAGCAACCTCCACAGCAGCTCAGCAGAACTGAAGGCCAGAGGGTGTCAACCAAGTTGAACAATGCAAGACAAGTTTGAACTTTAAAGCACGGCTTTTCAAAGTGTGAGAAACAGCTTGATGCAAACCATGAAACTAAGTGGAAATCATACCAGTATGCTATACTTGCACTTGATTAACTTACAGCTACAAGTTCACTTAATACATTTTACTGCAATGACCTACATTATTGTAAGTGTATTGTAACGGGTTGCTTACCTTTGGAGTCGAAGGACGGCGTCTCCATTTCCAGACCTGCAGTAACACTCGGGGAGGTAAATCCATCGTTGCTGCTGGCATGTGCTTCAACAATCTAATGAGACCATGATGGCACACGTTTAGGCACAGTATAGTGTCAAATCAGGGGTTCTCCCTATCCAGCACCAAAACACTGCTGCGCTGCATAGCACGTGGCTTTGCTCCATGCATCACACATATGTTCAATAATATATGCTGGTGGGTAGATGGGATCTGTTTTTTTTTTCCCCCCTGCAAGATAAATGTAGCAAAGTCAAACAGACAGGACACGCACTTGTTTGTACAGCTGCAGCCATGAAGTTCATAAAGGCTCTGGTTCACTAATGTTTTCCGAAGCTCGTGCTCAGTACACAGACCAAGAAAGAAGATTTACCTCAATATCATTAGACGCAGCAGACTCGTCTGTGCGCTCCTCGCTTCCTTGCACTGTCTGAAAGGACACTGACTCTTCTTAATCCAACATTTATCTAGTCCAATTAAATTCCATAAAGAACAAAACTCCTTAGTTGCTAAAAGGAAAATAACTAGAAAAAAAGAATTGTCCTCAATATTCAATACCATGCCTACTTTATATAAAAACAAACATGTTTTACTCTCCGACTGAGTCGTACCAGTCATAGGGCTTTAAATAAACGTGTGTTTAAATCTGACCAGCACTATGGTATTGTTATTTCCAAACGAAAGAAGGGTGCTGGAACTAGGGATGCTGGTGGTGTAGCAGCACCCCTGGTTTGCATGGCTTCCCTCATATACAGGGGTTACAGTTTTGTTAAATGGCTTTCAGCATCCCCACTTTAAAAATTGTTCCAGTGCCACTGAACGAAAGACAAAGCTTTTTTTTTTTTTTACTCTACTTCTTACCATTCCCATTTCTCTCAGGCTCTTGGAATGTTCTCCATTGGTCAGTGCATCCAGCATGTTGTCTGCCATCTTGTAAGTATATTCATCCAAATTTTCCAAAAACTGATGGACACTGCAGACGAACAGGAAAGAGACATGAAATAAAACGATCCAAAAAAAAAAATGAACGTTTGTAATAACCAGCTGCTACTCAAGCACCACTTTGTAATAGTGTATTATATTGGTACCCATGCTACGGTAGGTCAAGATCAAGCCAACCAGCTTCCCCCAAAATGCTTTGACTACAGAGACACTGCTGAGGTGAAATGACCCAAGATGCAAAGCAGTAACAGACTCCCTGGAAGGTAAGGAAAGCAAACAGAATTTCCTTCAACCTAATGTAGTGCCAAATGTTTTTAAAATGTGTGCTATAACATGTGCTTCTTTTTAAAATCCATTTGACACCTGTACAGATAACGACGTGCATGTCTTACTACATGATTTTACCAGCAACTGCACAGCCAATTGATAAAGTTCCTTTATATAACCCAGCAAATATAAAATATGGAGCTCATAAGGGCTGAGACCAAATCCCTAACATGCTCTGCATGAAATTAAACTTTTTGGTGCTTGACTGGAATGTTTCATGATTCTAACCTGTGGGCAGTGAACAGTGGGGGTGCTGGATGATCCTTGAAGCAGAACTGGCTGATGATCTGTCTACAATCACTGATTGCTGCTAAGACAGCAGCCTTTCCTCCGGTCTGCCGTACCAGAATGTATTCAGCGGTTAAGCGACATACCTGGCTGGGACCTCCAAGCTTGATTCGTCTCCATAGAAGGAATATATGAGGTCTGAGTCTGCTTTGCTGACGTTTGCAACACTGGAGTCGTAGACGGGGGCGTAAGAACTGTAAGGCCCATAATTCGTGTATGACACTGTGAAGAAGCCCCAAATTATATACAATTAATTCCAGGCACCTACCACTCTAATAGACAGGATGGAAAATTCCCCCTCTCCTCCCTACAAAAACAACTTCAATATATATCGTCAGCGTATACTCTCTCAACAGCCTGTAATTAACCCTGCCACCGTAACCAACACAGTACCCTCGTAACGACAAGAGTAAATAAATAAATACAATTTAAAAAAATTACAGGTCAATGTAAAATATGAGCTGCATCCCACTCCACCATCTAGATTAAAGCACTTTTAAGCAGAGATTGGGCACCCCATTGGTTTGTCAGGACTCACCTGGAGTTACTCTGTTGCGTTTGTCTTCTTTGAATCCTTGCAGAGTGTTAATACCTGTTTGTAACCTGTCCATCATCATTCCCAGCTTCACCGGACAGTACCCGGGTTCTGCAGCACACACACACACACACACACACACACACACACACACACACACACACTGTTTAATTACAGGTTAGAGAAGTCAAAGTACAAATATAGGGAGAGGTTGACAGTTTGGTTTAGTATTCACAGTATGCTGCGAGCAGTCAATCGGTTGCATTAGTCAGAGTTACTTCTGTTTCATTTCTCTCACTAGGATACACATGTGTGATGGGTTGAATAGATAATTTCATTGACTCTTACCTCCCATTGACAGGTCTGCTGGGTTCAGGAATCCCAGAGTTGTGGTCCCATCAGATTTCCATCTCTCAAATTCCAACTAAACACGGGGAAAAATAAGTCAGTTCTATAGAGCAGCTTCTGTTCACTAACAGTATTATCAAACCTGGCAAGTCGTGCTTAGTGCAAGAAATCCCTTCCTGATCTTACAGGAGTTTTTTATGTTTGTGTCCAGGCCAGGGGAGATCCAGACAGCTTATTTCAATAAGCAGTCATACGGTCCGTTATACATGTAAGCAGTCCAATACACATACCTGACTCTCAACGTTTCTCCGGGTTAATTTTCCTCCTGATTCCTCTATGATTTTCTCGATCCGTTCCAGCTCCTTTTCTGCCGCACTGATGATCTTTGATACAGAGTCTTTGGAGTCTTGCCTGGTCAAAGGAGAAAGATTAATGAAATGCAATATAAAGGTGTCACACAATCACATGCGATATTAATTACTTATATAACCTTAGTGTTTACAGAAATCGTCGGGTGGAACAGTCTGCCTGACACTCCCCTGTGTCTCTCCCGTGTGAAGCATTACCTTCCGATCTCCTTGTTTGCTGTAGCGGAGGCTTTCTTCACCTCGTCCGTGTCCATGGGCTCAGCTGGCTCTCTGGACTGGTCGAGCGCAGAGTCCTCCTTCCGGTCCGTCTCCTCCTCCTGCTGCTCCTCTTTCTGCTTGTTGGCATTTTCCAGGTCTGCCATGAATTGAATGCTCTGTTTTAAGCTTTGCAGCCGGTCCTATTAATAAAACCAGAGAGGATGAGAGCATTTTGAAATATAAAAGATCTAAAAATCACAAAACATATGCCCAAGCTTTCACGATTCAAGCCAATTAAATACATAAACAAATACAATTTGGGTTTTCAAATAAATCGGTACAATACAGCTGTCTAAAAACAAACCAGTGTTAAATTTAAATAGGCACACTTATTATTATGAATTGTGTTACATGTCTTTGTGGATCTATTTGTGTAACTAGCCTAGCATTTATTTATACGTATTTAAGAACTGTTACTGTACTATATATCTGATTCTCTAACCCACAGGCACAGAATGAGCGCTCTAGTGATAGGGGCAGCAAGTTTACTACAACAATAGAAGAAGTAATTATGATTGAGTTTATTAATGAACCCTTATTATTACAGAGCCTTTGTTGTATCTAATTGTTAACTGGTGTACTAAAGGACAGTATCTCAGACAGCAGACTGGACATACCGGTTTAAATAAATGAATACTAACAAAAGAGGGTACAGAGCAGTGTGCTGGAAATCTGCCAAGCCTAGACCACTCAGTGTGCTATTATAAAGCACATCTCATAGACCTGACTGTACACCTAGCCTGCTGATCAAGCTGGAACATGCAGACAGCAGGCTCCCGCCACATTGGGATTGCAAAGTAATAACATTGAAAGAGCAAACCTGCAATCAGTCTAAACCAGGCTACTTTACTATCAAAGCTCAAGAGAAGAGGCTGGGACAATAATGCACAGTACTACAGTTCAGAAAACCACTACCTGGCCGTGACAGCCGAGATGCCACCTGAAAAGCACATGACCTCATCAACTCCTTTACAATGTATTTCATCATGTCTTACCGTGTACTAGGTTTAAAATGACTTCAACGTGCAGCACTGTTAACAAAGACCAAACTTTACCTGGCTGAGGATTGTCATGCCGAAGTGGAGCAGCTTCTTGGCAGCTTTAAAATAAATGGTCTGTGGCTTGTTGTACATCATTGCGTTTTCACACATGGTTTTGAAATCAGCCTACCAAACAGAAATAGTTAAATCAGTTAATCCATTGTTCCCCGGTATTTAATTCGGACTACTGAAGCACATTCACAAAGACAAGTAATCGAACACATGCAACAAGCCTGTGCCCAGTACTGGTTTAAACCTGATTTTTACTGACAGAAGCACACTCAACTTCCAGAGGAATTACAGGGGTGGAAATAAAGCTCCCACTGCATAGCCGTTTGATCCATTTCTGCTTTTACTATGAGTTTAATAAGACACACCTGACTTTGCTACCTACAGACTGTGGCTAATGAACCCCAGAATTAAAACTGAGAATGGGTAAAACTGCTTTGCAATAGGAGTCTTATTTCAATCCCTGAATTGACTTGAACTCTGCATCTAGATCCTTTGTTTGTTTGGTTGATTAGTATCAACTTTATCAACACTTTGGATAATAATTTACTCGCAGTATTATATATGATATCTACAGACACAAAGCATGTGTCTCAGTGCTCTCTAGTGTACCAGAGGATTGCCTGAATAGTCTATACAGTAAAAGAAGCAGCAATTCTACCCTGAGTTCCTCCAGAGAGTGGTACTCATCAGCCTTGATTTTCTCCTTTATAGTGCTGAAGTCCATTGGGTGCTTGATGATCTGAGAGTACCCAGGCGCAATAAAATCTGTCACGGGGAATGAGAAAAAGGCACGCGGGTCCTTCCTGTAGGAAAAGGACAACACAGCCAGACCGGTTAAAAACACTGCTTATTTATTCAAATGACTAACATAGGGTGTTTGCAATGAACTTAAACAACAATGCAGTACAATCTCACACTCGCCTCAGAAGCTGCTGGGTCAGTTGTGTTAAAGCTTCTTGCAGAGGGGACTGTTCTTTTTCTGTTAAAAGTGAAAAGATTCTAGTCAATCCTGATGCCCTAGTTTAGTGCATCAGTGCAGGTAAATGTTACCCCTTCTAAGCACACTTAAATCCCAAAGCTCACCTTCTACTTTGGCCAGGGATGCGCTCATGTGCTTTTCATGCAGCATCTCTGCTCTCACGGGAGTTTGGCTTCTCTCATCCACGTCTGTGTCCATGGAGTCTTGACCCTTCTTCTTCTTTTCAGTCTTTAATAAAAAAATAAAAAAAGAACTGTTTAGGATCACAGAGCTGCTGCTGCAAAGAGATCACTGACAATCAAGCCAAGAGCATAACACTCCCTGCAACGGAACCCGTTTCTGGATTAATCCGTGTATCAGGGGGCTCCTGGTTTCCGATATGTCACCATGCTGGCCTCACAGCAGAACAGCTTTATACAATCTGCATCTGCCCACACTCACACTACAGGGGAATCATTCTTTGCATCTCTTTTAGATCCTATAGTGCATTAAATAAACCACAAATACTCTTTGTGAGTTTGAGACATGTCTCTAATCATCTTCATTACTTAAAAGGATGTTCTGCTTGTGTTATGATTGTGAACTAGTACAGCTGGGGGGGGGGGGGGGGGTGGGGGGTATTCCACTCCAGGTTTAACTGGTAAAAGTATATAAAATGTATTACTTCAGAGTCTGGATGGGGGTTTAATTGGTTCAATTAAACAATTTAGAACAGGGTTGAACAGGCCAACTTTTGCTGCCCATGCGGTACAAGTCGTACACGTTTGCATCTGACCAGGCTGTTAAACCAATGCGGTGCTGCATGAAACGCTATTTTCTATTGCCTTTTTCTTCTTCTTCTCCTGCACCACTGGCACGGGAGGGGGCTTCGCTTTCTCGCACATCTTTTTCTTCTTCTTCTTCTTCTTGTCGTTGTCGTGGTCCGACTTGTCCTCGAACATGCTGGAATCGTGTCCGGAGCTCATCGTGGACAGTTCGGTCACTTCACCGCCTCCCACCTTAATGACCAGCTTCAGAGGCTTCTCCGCGTACTCTGCACAGAAATGGAACAGAAACTGCGATCAGGTTTTTTTTAAAAAACATTTTTTAATAAAATACAGCAGCGATGTGTGTACGCGGTGGCTTTATATTGTTAGCGATTAAAAGCATTCAAACAAACGGAGAGCAAGTAAGCAAAACAAGACTTAAGGCTAAAAATAGCTTACACAAGTTTTACTAAAATAAATTGGGCAAAACATACTGTATTGTGTAGTTATCTGAGCACCGACGTGAGGCTTGCACTGTATTATACGCTGTACATTACTGTTTATTGACAGCAGAGTACAGTAGTGTATGTCAATCCAGCATACCGGCGATTCATCTGCTCTCAGACTTTTCAAAGTTTCTTTCTCCTACAGTAATAATTTTGCCTTTCTTACCTTCATACGCGTGTTTCTCGGACTTGTGCTTTTTATGCTTTTTCCCCATGTTTATTAATTTTAGTGTACAGTAAATGTTTGAGAATTAACTGTATTTCATTTCCGAAACGTGCGAGTCTCTGCTGTTTTTCTTTGTTATGTATCCGCACAGGATCTACAGTTTATCGCAGAGCGGTTCATCACAGCGCCCCCTGTTAGATTGGAGGTCTGTGGGGGCCTGTTTCACGAACCACTTTGTCCCCTGACTCGAGTTCAGTTCTCTTGAAGACAATGATGTAACTGAACGAGAAGAAAACATGTACAGTGTGCATTCTAAATCATTTAGACTGGTAAAACTAAACCGCCCTGTCTTAAAATATTGTTTTGTATAGTTTGCTCGCTTGAGCCGGCAGTTCTAGCTAAGCACAACTAAATAACGTATTCTCTCGTTTACCAGGGGTTACTGCACTTTACCATTACAATAGCAGGGTATGTCTGTCTTTGTGTGAATTGTGTGTACATGTTCAATCTGATGGAGAAACATGTTACACTTTTACTAGGTAGCAATTAAATTAGGGTTTTTATTTTTTATTTTTTATTTTATTAAACTATACAGTGTGTATATGTCACACATATATCTCTGTTCGTACTAGAACAATCTATATACGCCTTATATTATATATATATATATATATATATATATATATATATATATATATATTATATATATATATATAGATATAATGTCTTACAGAATTGGATGGTTTACCACAAGGTGGCGCTGTTTGACGCTACAGAAGTTGCACAGTATTTGCTGGAGAGTTCCAATCCTGCAAGAGGCAGTATGTGAACGCTGCAAACCACCCATCTGGATTCACGGTTACTGTGCTGGTAAATTTCCCAGCCGATTACAGCACAGACATATGTTTGCACTGTACTGCAATGCACTTATTTCTGTTCTCATTATGCCTGTTTTAAATCAAGATTGCATTAGTTACTACAAGTATAGCATTGGCACCTCTGAGGCACAGAAAGCCTGGACCTCCGAAGGAGGGAAACGAATAGTTTACTGCTATAGCGTTGACAACCAGTTAATATTGAGAGTCTGTTGTCTGTGCAAGTGAGTGACCTGCCTTGAATAAAAAGCTTCTGTCCCTTTGGGTGATTTTATTATATGCTGTTAAAATAAATGTTGCCCTGTGGGTTTGAACAGTCCCTATGAAACTGTGGATTGAGACAGTCACAGCATTCCCAACACAGATCTCCCTGCCTGTAATGTAAGAGTACCATCCTGCCTGCCAGGAAGTAGTGAGATAAAGTGGTCACGCCTGTTTAATTGTCTGCAGACAGACAGGCGTGAGTCCCCAAGCTTTATGACTCTGATGCTTTATGTCTATGGGGTGTATGGGAGGGTTACTAGATGTCCTGAGGAAACTGGGATTGTTACAATTTTTAGCCTCATTCTTTGTCCTGGTTTTTCGATTGTATTCAGTTTTTTTTTTTTTTTTTTTTTTAATGATTATTTTTTATGTTGTAATAATAATAAAAATAATATTCCTTTGAACTTCCTGGGCCATGTTGCGATTTGAAATTTTTATCCTGCCCGTGCAACCAGCCAAGTTATCCTTTTTTAAGTTAGTCCCAATTGTGTTTCGAATTACACAGCCATTTTTATAGCTGATTTAATATATGATATATTTGTTATGCTCTGCAATAAACACACCCAATCACTTGGTATTATACACACTTCAGAGTTTCTACAGCTTCAATGGATTTCACTCTGGAGATACGGTAACCCTACCTGTCTAGACTACACATTCTACACTTCACTGTGTCTGCAGTCATTTCTGCTGTCAAATCGCTATCTGTAACACGACACTAAAACAATCTGACTTCTTTATTTTGACAGGCTTTAGGAGACAAGTAGCTGTTGAGATGTACAGTATTGTTGTCCTATTGAAATGCAGTTTAGCAACCACTCAGTCCTGACAGACATAAATGTGAGTGTCACAGTGTCGGCTTATTCAAAGAGGATTTGTTTTAAGACCATGTGCGCCAACGTGTCGCTCATTGAGGGGCTGACAGTCCGTGAGGAACCGTAACACAATCTTCACTGTGAAAACTCTCCGGAGTGGGTCACCGCACACACACAAAGGACAATAGGGGCTCTAACCTTTTCATATCTGACATACCCTGAACATGGCAGAGCCAGACAATGCTGCTCCTCATGTGTGAAGAGAGGTGGTGCTGCCAGTGCGGTGAGCTCACTCTGCAGCTGGCAGTGACGAAGGGTTCTGTGCAGGGCAGCTTGTCACTGGCACAGCGCGCAGGCTGTGGGCTCGGGAGCTTATTCTTGTGATGGTAGTCTTAGCCCTTCTGCTGGCCTATGTATTTTATACTGCTTCTGTTATTTTCACTCTAAATGGCAATGAAGCATCACATGTCATTATAATATTTCTTAGTTGTTTTTGTACCTCTTTTTCTTTATCTGGGATTTCATGGTTTCTCTATGAATGTATCTTTGGTCACTGTCTTTGTTTCCTGATTGTAGAAAACATCACATGGGACTTGGGACTTTGGCCCCCATCTGCTTCTATAAGAAACGGCCCAACTGGTTTGCCCACCAGATTTACTGGATTTGCACTTGTTCTATCTCTTCACTGATATGCAGGCCAGTGCTGTCAGCAGTATCTTTGCTGCTGTTTCTACGCTGTTGCACTTTGGGCTAAAGAAATTAGATTACAGAGTTGTATTCATCAGGGCCAGTGATGGATAAAAGGAAACTAATTGAAAAGTCCGGGTAATATCTGGCAATATTGAATGAGCCCCTACTCTCCCAGCTGATCCGTCTGCAGCAGCGCTCATGCATCACCCAGCCAGGCGGCACGGCTGCACTGCCTCCCCTTGTTTACCACCCTGTGTGTGAATACAAGTACATGCCTAATGTCACTGGCGCTTCACTGTGTTGCCAATGCACTGGCGCATGAGCGGGGCTCAATAAACCCCACAGGAGGAATGGCAAAGGCTCCCTTCAACCTGAATGAGTGGAAAGATGTGGAAAATGTTACACTACATGCTTTCTGATTTAGTACGACGGGTTATTCAAATTCTTTCTTTTCTAGTTTTCCTTTTCAATCCGTGGCCTCTTTTGTGATTCCTGCTATGCAACCTCTGTGTGCTTTAAATGAACTTTCATTTTAGTGTTCGGGAGCCACCAGAAACCACCATGCACATGCCAACCAAGATCTGAGGAGCCGAGTGCTCACTGCACTCTGCACCTAGAATCGGAACCAGCATGCACAGGGGCGTTGGAGACAGTGGATTGCAAGGGATCTAAAAGAGCCAGATCAATCAGGCTGGTACTGGGAAGCTTCCTCTCAACTGTCTCATTCAAAGTGATGCTATTTAATGTAGCGTGTAATATACAGTATACCTGACACTCCTCTTTTGCAGATCAGCAACCATTGATTTCAATGAAATTCAGAGGATTTTACATATATTTGCTAAATGTTAGATTATAAGAAATGACACATTTTTGAATTTTGTGCATTCCTATTCACAAAGTTTGTACATTGAACCTAATCAACTGATGGCAGTCTGTGTTCTTACCTGATTAACTAACTGGGATGGCTCCAGTCTAGCTGGTGGGTTTCAATAAGGATTGAAGCACCCTGAGGTACCCCTAGAGGGCGCTGCTGGTGAGGGTCAGGGATGTGGCCCATACAGAGCTGTATTGTGCTGGCTGTCTGGCAGCCTGTTCCTGATAGTCCTCATTGATACGCCTGCCCTGGCTGTCAGCAGGGTGAAAGCAAGCCTGGCTTCGGCTGACTATGACATTGTTGGGATTTCTGTGTCTATCCTTTCAGGGGCGATCTTCCTTTGTCAATCAACACATATGAACCAGTCACTGACAGATGTGTTCTTCATAGCATAGTAGGCCTTCCTTGAACTAGACTCAGTGTTTCAGTAATACTAACAATAATATTTTGAGATGCTAGTACAGGTAAAGGAATATAATGGTGTATTGGATAAAATGTACACACAGCTTTGATTTGTAGTCCTTAACCAATATCTACTGCCTATTGTAAAATACATGGATGTCCTTTACTTTGCCACGTATGAACTTGTATGAAAGTAATCCCTTTCATATGCATGTATAATGATTCTTTATTTATCTGGGACAATCTTGTCAATGAGATGTTTCATCTCTCCAAGTTGGTCCTGGTTAACACGCTCAATAAATACATTAACAATGTATAATAAAGGTTGCTGTTCCTGATTAGCTGATTTGGAAAATGAATCTTGTTTTTATTTGTAAACATTCTTTAAGGTTAGAGAGAGTTTTAAAATACCAGATTATAACTCCAATGACAGTTTATAAAGTTCAGTGCATTTACCATAGATATCATAGGTAACCTGTGCTTTACCATGGTTTGACTTTGCTTTAGTAAAAGCATAGCAAAGTGTCAACTTTCCAAAGGGAAACTTCAAAGGGAGTTGAGAAAGCCTTCGTGGATCCAAGCACCAGTGTTTTATGAGGCAGGCCCCCCCATCTCAAATAAGATACACACATGTTCCTTCCAGATGAGGTTTCTTTGGGACTCACAGCATCCTGGCAAGCCATCTGTTTTATTTCAGCTGTGGTACATTGTATGCTCTGGAAGTTCATGTATGATATAAAATTAAACTTGGATTGGTTACACCAAACAGGGCTAACAAATGGCAGATGTGCTGAAATTCATTATCTTTGACCACAACAAAAAGACTGAGAGAACGAATGGCAACATAAAAGCTGGTTCTACACAGAATCGACACTCCATCCTCACTCGCCACCCTCACCCTGCACTCACCCCCTCCCCCTCCATCCTCACTCAATACACTCACCCCTCACTCACCACCCCTTCCCTCATACCCTTACCCCTCACTCACCCCCTCCACCCTCACCCTGCACTCACCCCCTCCCCCTCCATCCTCACTCAATACACTCACCCCTCACTCACCACCCCTTCCCTCATACCCTTACCCCTCACTCACCCCCTCCACCCTCACCCTGCACTCACCCCCTCCCCCTCCATCCTCACTCAATACACTCACCCCTCACTCACCACCCCTTCCCTCATACCCTTACCCCTCACTCACCCCCTCCACCCTCACCCTGCACTCACCCCCTCCCCCTCCATCCTCACTCAATACACTCACCCCTCACTCACCACCCCTTCCCTCATACCCTTACCCCTCACTCACCCCCTCCACCCTCACCCTGCACTCACCCCCTCCCCCTCCATCCTCACTCAATACACTCACCCCTCACTCACCACCCCTTCCCTCTGGTGGGAGCACTCAGTGGGGGAGGTGGGTAGTGGGACGTGAGTAGGGGGAGGGGGAGGTAGGAGTGAGTTATGTGAGTGGCCCCTGGAGTCAGTGTGGGGAGGGGTAGTATGGGAATGGGAGTGGGTGTTGGGGAGGGGGGAGTGGGACGGAGTGGGGGAGGGGGAGGTAGGAGGGTGAGTTCCCTCAGTGGGGAGTGAGTTCCTCAGGGAACGTGATTTGGTTACCCCTCAGTCACCCCCTTTCCCCCTCCACCTAGTCAGTCACCCCTCCTCCTCCATCCTCACTCACCACCCTTACCCCTAGGGGGGAAGTACTGTATGTAGGACCCCCTGGAGGGCCACCCTCAGTGGGGGAGGGGGAGGTGGGAGTGACTCACCTGGGTAGTGGGGAGTCAGTGGTGGGAATGGGAGTTCCCCCCTCACTCACCACCCTCCCCCCACCCTACTCAGGGGGGTCCATGAGTGCTGGGAGTCCCCTGGGGGAGGGGGAAGGTAGGAGTCCTCGGTGGGAGGGATGGGGTGAGTCCTGGGTTGGACCCTCCCCCATCACTCAGTGAGTGGTGGGAGGGGGGAGTCCTCACTCAGGAGGAGGTAGGAGTGAGATTGGTCCAAAGGGAGAGGGAGGTGGGAGTGAGTGGGAAGGAAGGTAGGAGTGAGTGGCGGGAGAGGGGAGGTGGGAGGGGGACCCTCCCCCTCCCCCTCCATACTCACTCACCTGTCACTCACCCCTCACCCCTCACTCACATGCAATACCATATAATGCGTTAGTACCCTCTGCAGCATATTGTGTGTAAAATCCAGTCTCCAAAGCCTACCTCTTCATGTACAGTAGTTCATGTTTTGCCAGGCAGCTTTACTGCATATTTGAATGTAATATTACATCTTAGAAGTGCTCTTGTGAGCCCCTACTTTTGCTGACTGGGGGATAATGTCCTTGTGGATTCCAAAGGACAATGTTTTAAATATACATAAATGCAATGTATGCTCCATCCCCACTACAGCCAGTCTTCTTCAGCTAACCATAAGGATGGTCTCCAAATATAAGAAATTCTAATCTCAGCATGAAAGAATTAATGTCTCTGTTATAAACATCTATGCACCTCTAATAACAGATTTATAAACAGCGATAAATGGGAGCTACAAATAATAATTCATAATAATAGTACCAGGCTGCAGCAATTTTGAGTAATAAACCCGGATTGTTGAAATGTTGAAAAGCTTATAATGACTTTATACCTCATTAACATTGTGGTACACTGTTTATCCCGTGTAAAGAATCGACCACAGCTTCAGTAACATGTTTATAAAGGTTTTGTAAATGGACCTTAAGCAATACTCTATTTGTATTTGTATTATACAAGGTATTACTGATGGGAGAGGGTGGGGTGGAGGAATTGCATGGAATCATATTTACTGGCAAATGTCAATAGAAGTAATTTAAAACAACACTGATTTGTCCCTCACCTTGAAGTGAAGCAAAGGGAAACATGTCATGGTAATAATTAAGTGTCCGTTTTTGCTCTGTCTTTCCACAGTGTAAATAACCTTGAAAGTCTATTTTCATGCCCAGCTGCCCATCGTAAAATCCTTGGCAGGGCTAGCATCCCATAACTGGCATTGCGATGCACGTGCAGCGCTCCAGCTGTAAATTCCTGGCATTGCGATGCACGTGCCGCGCTCCTGCTGTAAATTCCTGGCATTGGGATGCACGTGCTGCGCTCCTGCCGTAAATTCCTGGCATTGCGATGCACGTGCCGCGCTCCTGCTGTAAATTCCTGGCATTGCGATGCACGTGCCGCGCTCCTGTTGTAAATTCCTGGCATTGGGATGCACGTGCTGCGCTCCTGCCGTAAATTCCTGGCATTGCGATGCACGTGCCGCGCTCCTGCTGTAAATTCCTGGCATTGCGATGCACGTGCCGCGCTCCTGTTGTAAATTCCTGGCATTGCGATGCACGTGCCCCGCTCCTGCTGTAAATTCCTGGCATTGCGATGCACGTGCCGCGCTCCTGTTGTAAATTCCTGGCATTGCGATGCACGTGTCGCGCTCCAGCTGTAAATTCCTGGCATTGCGATGCACGTGCCGCGCTCCAGCTGTAAATTCCTGGCATTGCGATGCACGTGCCGCCCTCCTGCTGTAAATTCCTGGCATTGCGATGCACGTGCTGCGCTCCTGCTGTAAATTCCTGGAATTGCGATGCACGTGCCGCTCCTGCTGTAAGTTCTTCTGAATGTCCATTTTCTCTGAAAGGGTTTGGAAGCCATGCAGATGTCACAGATCATGGGAGCCTCTCTGAAGAGGAAAGAGAGAAGCATGCACAGTGTCATTTAATAAAGAACAGACTTGCTAATATTTATTCTCTGGAAATGTGATATCCCCAGATAAAACAAACATCTGGTGCTCGTGCAAATTGATTACCGCTGCAATTACAGCCATTTAATTTCTGCACTATATACAAACTGAGCAGTACAATAAAAAAAAGAGGGAGCAAGACTATTCTCAGGATCCAGCTTGACCTTTCCCTCTGCGCTCAGCCCCCCATTCTCAGGGTCTTCAACATGTGCACAGAGCTGTAGAGAGCTGAGTTGCTTCTGCAGAGGAAGCACTGGAGTGTGTTAATGCAACAGCCTTTCATCCTCAATACAATCATTTAACCTTTATAAAAGCGTCCCATAGCAAAAGCAAAGTGTGATAAAGCATAGCAAAAGCATGGATACACATAGCTAAGAGTTGTCAAGCCCAGAGAGATATGGTAACTCATATTAAAAAACACATGGCAAACCATGGTGAACTATGGTAAATGCATAGTAAGTAAGCATGCAAAAACTGTAAAAAAGCAAACCATGGTGAGCCTTTATAAACTTTCGTATGCAGTATGATAGCATAATGAGCATGGGCGTGGTCTTCATGAATCCCTCAGTGGACTGTAGTGGAATCAGCATCAGTAAACCACCCCACTGTTCGGCACAGTGGTAAGGCTTGGATGGGTCTGGAGACTCCACTGCTCCCTCACTCCAGATTCTGTCCTATAAACGTGATCCACTGCCATTACGGATACCAGCTCTATAACCGCACATGCAGGTGAGCCTGGCTAGAACTACATCACTTTGTACTATGTATGACTATTTCTCAGTTTCTGTTGTAAACTTTGTTCTCGCCTACATTTGCTTTCTTGGGTAACCAAAATGCAACAACAGTTTCACTGCTCCCCCTATCATTGTGTAGGTGAGTCTGGGAGGGGCCTGAGAGAAAGGGAGATGGCTGCTGGAGGTCCCGGCAATCCCAGCATCCCTTGCTGTGAGGCCTCTGGCTCATGTCTGTGAGATCACTGGCTCATGTCTATGAGGTCACTGGCTCATGTCTGTGATATTACAGACACATGCCTGCATGGCTACTTGTTATGAACAATGCCATGCAGAGGAGGAAAGGGAAGGAAAGTCAAGACCGGGCACAGCAACCGCAGGCAGCAATAACAGCAATGCCATGTTTCATGCATTTTGAAAAAATGCGAAACAAATATATTAAATTAAAATATGCATGGTTAGACTTTGCGCAAGCAATGCAAGGTGTCTGAAGAGGAAGGAGGGTTCTTGGAAAGAATGAAACCAGCCTCTTGTGTCAATCAGAGCGTGACGGCTCGCTGTCAGCTCAAACGTGTCAGCTGTCAACATGCAAGCAAGCCTCCTGTCCAGTGTGTTTTTATTGAAGAGGAAATTCATTTCAGATGAGAAACGAAGACGCACACATTAAACGCGCGGTTTCTGTCTCTGAGAACGCTGGAGGAGGGCTGGAATGATTGTCTAATTGCTCGACAGATGCCCACAGGTTGAATTGATTCTTGCTCCCTATTACAGCCCTGTCTGCGGCCCTCCTGCAAAGCTCCCGGAAGCAGATTCTCTCAATGTGTTCCCTCCAGTCATTGCCTCGGTGTTCAGCGCGACTGCTGCATGTGACACATGAAAGACAAAAGCCCAGATCAACAAATCTGCCAGGCAGCCATTGTTGCTTTGAAAGAGGCTCTTTCAATCACTTCATTCGGTCTTGATGTCAGTTTGCCAGATGGCGCGGGTCTTTCTGAGGTCCTGCAGCGACCGGGCTGACAGAGAACAGCAGCAGCTTCAAAGGGCTTTTCTAATCTCACTGCAGCAACATCACAGGGGCTGAGAAAGGGATTGGCTCCCAAAAGCCTTCTCCAAGCACGCCTGTAATGAAAACCAGATAAAGGGATTGCTGGAATAAGAAGCTCTGGGAAAAAGAGCAGTAGTTAGTCTTTTTAGGAGCTTTTCATTCTTTTGTTTTTAAGGAACTCTAAGACAAATGATGGCTCTGAGTGCTTTAGCTCATGAAAGGATTGGAGTGAGAAACTGGTGCTGAGGCAGAAACACTTTGACCTGGAGAACCTTTTACCTTGAATATACAAGGGGCCCGGGGGGGGAGCAGCATGGAGGCTAAAACTTGGAAAATGAATCCTTTACAATGTGAGAAGCTGCTTTGTATAACAGCTAAACTAGAATACACCCACCCCTTGTTATAGCGCCCTTCGCTACACTGCGGATTTGGATATATCACGGTCCTGGAGTTGGCTCTCCATTTTTACTGTCTAACTGCATATGCCTTGGCTGCAATATACATAGGCACTTAGACTTACTGTTCGTTTTATTTCATACTGCACATCACAAACAACAATATACAAAACAATCAAAAACAAAGCATTAATATCGTACTGTTATCATGTACACACGCATTGCATAATAACACAAAGCAAATTAAACATTAAATATACTTGCTGAAGCGATTTTTATTTTAGCCAATGAGGTGTTCATGTGCAGCAGCAGCGATGCACCAGCAAAAGCCACAAGGCTTGTGCATTTGAGAAAGGAGAGGAAGGCTCATGAAATTAATTGGAGACTGAAGCTGGTGAGAAGCAATTACCCTCCGCTGTACGAATTACAACGGTGTGCTGCTTTTTATACAAAAAATTTTGAAAAAGCAGGCTGCGTAGAGGGTTTATATACTGGACCCTGACGCCCCCGATAAAATGATTGGTGTGTATATATATATATATATATATATATATATTCTTCTACAAGCCACGTAGCCTTCCTCTCAATCCTGCTAACCCTGGCCTCTTGCTGAGCAGCCTGCCACCAGCCTCATTAACAACTGGCCTGGGTGCAAGTGAATAAAAAGCAGTCCTCTCTCGGCCCTCTGTGTTGGTTATAGCTTGCCCTTGAGTGCTGGACAATCAACAGTCTGTTTTATGTATTTTTTTTAATCTGGATTTAACAAAGTGCAGAGCCAGGAAACAAAAAATAAAATACAAATAAAAGCAATAGCCAGCGATCCGTGATTCAATTTCATTAGCGACAAGTTGGTGACAGCAAACAGAAGGAAATGAGCACACAAAAACAGAAAACTAAGTTTATGAGTTCAGGATTAGTTTATAGAGGTACAGCTTGACCTGGGAGTGAGGCATGGTTAATGTGAAGGATCAGCTACTAACAAGGGAACTTCTTTATTGTACACTTCAGCGCCTGTCTGCAGAGTCAATCCAATCTCAATAGACTATGGGAAACTTGCAAAGCTATTTACTGAAAGGAGAAACTATTTTAATTTTAAAACGAATAAGAAACCATTGACTTACAAGCTCGTAAATGTGAAAATCCCTCTGGTATCCCATTCTGAGCGAGAATTTCCTGTGGAAAATGCGGGAACCGACACACCTGGGAGTGTTGTTCCCACATCAAAGCCAGGGCTGCCGGGTAACGCGGCTGAATCAGCTGGCTCCAGAAGTAACTGCCACGGGAGACACCTGGAGGGAGTCCAGCCTGTTCGGAAGCACTCCTCTCCCTTCTCATCTTCTTCTGTACATCACCGCAATGCACACGTTACTGAAAGTTACTCAGTACTGGCCTGGTGTCTTCCCTTTTGATGGTGCATGGAGCCTGAAAAACAGAAGAAATGTTCACCCTGTTTTTTTTTTGCACCCTCATTCTGAACCAGCTTGCTTCTCAGATTACCCTCTTTTTCAGATAGTGCTCTGCTGTGTGTCTCCCTGGTAACTGTACTGAACTGAACACACTTTGTTTGGATGCGTCAGGAGTCACCAGGTGTGTACAAAGCAGCTTTGAGTCAACCATTTTTCCTTATTTACTCTCCTGTGCATCCGATTCAGAAGCAGGAGACCGGTCGAGTAAAGCAGGTTCCTTTTGGCTTGGGTGCTTCTGATTGTGGGCTGCTTCGACGGATCCTTTCACTGCAAACTTCTGGAGCTGAATTGATACAAACAGGTCTGGAAACAGTGGGAAGCTTGTGAGGATCTCCTCATATTGGCTGGATATGTTTGACCCTGAAAAATATATACATACAGACACACATATATATATATATATATATATATATTTTTAATGGTCAAGGGCCTAGTAGCAACAGTAGTACTGAGGCACGTATGCACTGTCACATGATCAATACAGACTGTCGTATTGAGTGCTAAACACAACACTGTAATGATTGGTCCCTGTGAGCACAGCAGTGTTCTAACCTGCTGCATGGCTGAGCGAGGCACAGATACATTACTATTAGACTGAAATCAGGTCAGCCACCCCAGTGAGGGGTAACCACCTCTGCCTTTACTGGGAAAGATTCCCTGGGAGACAAGCGCTCTCATGTTCATAGCTCCAGGCTTCGCTGCTTTTTTGTCCTCAGTATTCATTTAGCCTTTGCACTACTGCACGTGGGTCACAGTGTTAGTTGCCAGTGCAGTATGTTTCTCATAATAACAGAAACAAAGAAAGAAAAGAAAAGAGTGCTCTTGATAAAGTGAAACTCTGGAGCTCCAATAATAACTTGTGCAACCCTGTTTCCTTTAAATAAAAAAGACAGGGGGAGATAACTTCAAAAGGAATAAATAATGGTTCCTCTTCGTTTTGTTGTTCTGATATGAATCGCCGGAGCAGCGAGCGGTAAGCAAGCTGTCTTTGATTTGCTGCAGACATCCTAACGCGGGGCTCCCCATTCGAGTCAGCGTGTTGCTGATCCTGCATCAGGGTAGACAGAGCTTCTTGATTAAATTCCTCTTTGTTTTGATCTTACTCTGTGTCTGGAAGATTCAAATGGAAATGCAAAGCGTCCTGCTGGGATACAGCCCTGAGCGGCGGGTTAATTGTTCTGCTTTGTTTTGGAACTAACTTGACAAATCTCCACTCAAGATTATTAGGGGATGTGATGGTCAGGGGAAATAAGGCCCTTGACGCGGAAAGACCTCAATAAATATAAAAAATGTAATTGATCCAACAAGTCTTACGTGTGGACGCACACACACACAAATAAGCACCAACACATAATTCACATAAAGCTAGAAAAACTAAATACAGATACTTAACAGCTTGGACCTAATTGAAAAACATGAGCGGTGGTTCTGGTACAGGACACTAAAACATAAAGGGTGGGGGGGATGTCTTTATTTTGTAAAGTTTTGAATCCAGTTCCCCATTTTTTTGTTTTGTTTAATGTGCAGATTGGGTTGCAGATTCCCGGGGAACGAGGAAGCAGTTTTGCAGGAGAGGGTTCAGTTGAAAACCGAGCTGAGCTCAGTGTTTTGAGAGGCAGGTGCCGACCCTGAAGCAGGGCTGGAAGGCTGGCCTTTATTGTCCAATTCGAAATGGACAAAGGGTCAAGCAGGGCAGATCAATACAGCACCAGGGTGAAGTAGGTGCATTGAGCTTGTGAATGAACACCCTCGTTGAAGCTTTGTAACATTACCTTTTGTTTTATGTGTGTGATCTCAGCACCGGTGTAAATGTGTTGTCAGAACTATTGGGCTGTTCCTTTCCTGCAGTTACAGGTACTGAACTTTTCATAGGGGTGCTGGTAATGGATTTCTGACTGTCAATCCAAATCACCTTTATAGTAGAATGGGAAATAAATAGAGTATACATGTGAGTGTAAACGTTAATATTTTAAAGTTAAAGTAGTTATGCTACGTTATGTGAGAAGATATATACTGACATGACAATGTATTTTTTTAACAGCCATTTCCTTGCTAACTGCCTAATGACTGTAGTGCAGTGGCAGATCAAATGGAATGTAGATTTTCACTCTTGTCAAACCAGACATGCTGAGGCTGTCTGTGCACAGAGCGGGATGCAGTACACCGGGCCTGTCACGTTACAGATCAATGAAGTGGAGGAACAGAAACGGCAGGAAGTTGTCAAGGCTGTTAAAGGTTTTCTGATGACACTGCAATTGCACGGGTTTAAAGACAGCGTTATTACAAAAGAAGCATAAAGATTCAGTTAGCATTGAATTGCTGCATAGTAACAACCCATCAGTTTAATTGCTGTACTATTATTTCCATGTAATTACTGAACATTTCTGGCTTTTTCACATGGATTCACAGAATTTTTTAAAAAGGATTTCTAAACTCAAAACTATAAACTGGTCAAAGAGGTGATTCATTCTTCCATCAAACTGCTCCTCGACTTTATTGATCACTCTGTGGTTTATGGACCATTTGACTTGGGAAATTTGGCGATTTGGTGGGCTTCCTTTCCCTCAGAGCTTCAGACTGCATCAGCAGGAGGTCCCTTGGGTGGGATTCCTCTCCCACAGAGACCTGGACTGCATCAGCCTGTCTTTTAGAAACATTAAATTGTGAGGCGGCACATGGGATGGCCTAGCGTTGGTTCCATTCATGCCCATCACTGGTTCCACTCATGCCCAGCCCTGGTTCCAGTGATGCCCAGCCCTGGTTCCAGTCATGCCCAGTGCTGGTTCCCCTCATGCCCAGCACTAGAAGCCGTTCTGCTGGTTTTCAGTTGGCCCTGTCTCTACAAGCGATGGTTCAGGAATGGAATGGGCGTGACTGTTCTGAATCCAAACAGGAGTGGATAAACAGTGACCCTTATCCCTTGTTCCCTTGTTAACCTGTTAACTTTCTAGATGGGGATAAACAGCTTTAAAATAAGAGCTCAGGTATCTCTATAGGAATATATAGTCAGGGCATGTAGGATAAAATAGAAGAAAGGCACCAGGGCAAAACTTTCTTTTTTCTACGAGGATCAGATCTGAGGCAAAGGGACTCGTTTCATACGTGGCCTGGAGATCATGCAGCGCCGCAATCCTCTCGTCCAGTTCAGCCCCTGGGAAGCAGAATGAAAAAGCAGACTTGAATTGGGATTGCAGAACCCTCTCCTGTCTATGAAGTAGGAGAGAAGGGTTTGAAAGAAGGAACCTCATTTAGACTGAAGTAAAAAAACCTTTACTGAAAATACTTCATGCCCTGTAGGAAGATGCGATATATTGACAGTAAAAAAGAGGCACATGGAGAGTGCTGGGGTTGAACTACTCTAAAGTTTCCATCTACTAGGATTTCAGATTGCTTGGGAAAGTTCACTTTTACTGGCCAGACGGCTAACCCTTCTGTCTCTGTCACTAAATGGGACTCTAGAGATGAGAGGCAGACTACAGTATGAGACTCCTGGCCCTGGTTGGATATATTCTGTTCTGTCAGCATTTTCCTTGCATGGTGACTCAACTCTAATAAAGACTACAAAGCTTTTAGAGAAGTAATAATTGTACAGCAAAAGGAAGTCCTTGCAGTGTCACCATCTTCTTTTAAAACACTTTTATGAAGAAAACTCAAAGGGAGCGCCAAGCCTTGCTGGTTATTGAGTTCCATCAGGTTTGAGCAGCTTTACAATCCTGAGAAAAGCTGTCGATATTGTGGAGAGAGGGTATTGCTTATTGCTTGTTAAAATGCAGAGAGAAAGCAGTGTTCCATGGTAGTGTATGAGCAGCAGGCCTCCTCTGTTCCTATTATAGCAAAGATGTTAGCAGCTACATAGCCATGTTTTCAAAGTGTAATTACTGTGCTGTTACAGTTTAATTAATACATATTTTCTTTCTCATATTAGAGTTGTAATCTTTCAAAATAGATCCAACTATATATACCCTTGCAGTAAAACACAAAATAGCTCCCAAAATTTTAAACTGAAGGGAGTTTACCAGTTTGATTAAACAGCCAGACTCCTTTTGTTTCTATTTTCTGAGATGAAAAGTCTGACGTATTAATTTATAACCCTGTGCTGTACCACAGCTAACTTTATTAGGATAATTTTAGACTTTTCTTTCAGTGTTTTACTTTCCTTATCTTCACTCTGAACCTTAACCTAACCAGTTGCTTCTTGCTTCACTTCATCCATAACCTTTTTAACTATTTTTTTCCAGCTTGTTTAGGAAACTTTGAAATGCTCGCACAAGCTTTGAGTTATCCAGGTTTTGTTTTGGCAAATGTTCACTTATAATATCTAATAGCATGTCAGCTGTAATAGTTTATAGACCAAAAAAATAATAAGAACACAGGCATCTGCTGAGAAAAGTACAAAAGAAAAACACAAAACAGTAAGCTTGGACCAAAGATGAACAACCTTTGTGATTCGATCCATGTTGAGAGTAACCCCGCCCTGAACAGCACAGAGCTGTGTGAAATTTATTCATTGACACATAATGGCAGGTACTGCTGCCGAAATGCATTCTTGAGATGCACAACTGCGGTTCACATCTTACTGTGCTTGCCATGCGGTTTGGTGACAAGCACAAGGAAGCTGACACTCTTCCTCAGAAATAAGTACGGTATCGTTCTATTATTTCAAACTGATTTTATTACTTGGGTCCTCTGTTCCTGGGTGGTTTCCAGTTCAATAAGCATAATGCTCCCTCTCTCTCTCTGGGGGGGGGGGGGGGCTGCAGTTAATTAAAATAGGCTTCTGAAGGTGGAAATGAATGGACAACTCTCTTTTATGTTCAACCCAGCACTCAGTGTGAGCTTGGTGGCTGTGCCAGTCTCTGTCTGGGGTTAACACACCACTGAACTGCCAAGCCCCAGTTGAATTACAACCCGCCCCGGCTTCAGCAAGGGCACGTTTTAAAGAGATTATTGTTCTCAGAAGTCAATCTTAACATCTACCCAGGATTCAGGTTTAACTGGTTGTGCTTTCTACAAACCTTTCTGCAATCTCCTTGAAGCTCTAAATTGCAGCCTTAAAATTTCAAATGCTATGTTTTGAAAAACTGCAATGTGATCAATTGGCACCAGAAATCCCACTGCAACCCCCACACACGTGCTGAAGAATGAGAAATATGCTTTTGTGGTTATGTCAAAGGCACATGCAAACAAATAAACAATCAACCACCAATATAATAGCCATGCTCACAGTACCTGATGAAAATCTGTCTTGAATAGCAACAAAGAACAGAGCACAGTTTAATGTGCAATAAACTGTTTGTCTGCACGATTCGCTTCAAAGTCCTGTGTACTTTTACACAGCCTCATCACAGTAATGATTCCAACAAGGAGAATCTGATCATCCCATTCATTTCCACCAGCAGCAGCTGGTTTTAAGAGTTACTCACTATATGAACTTTGATCAGTCTGTGTGTAGTGGGAGAGCAACATCTCAGTGGCGATCTTGCCAAGCTGATGTAAAAATGATAGACCTAATTTATGTGAACTTCTTCATTCCTTCAGCACATTTAACTACAGCAGTTATAACAGAAAGCAACATATTCCATTGCTGAAGAATGATAAATATGCTTTTGTGGTTATGTCAAAGGCAGCATGTTATTATACGTCTTGTTTCTCTCAAAGTGCACCTAAGAGGAGCAGTGTGTATTGAGTTGATGATGGACTTGCTTCACTAAATTCTTAATTCCCTCTTGATTCAAGCCAGGCGCTACACAACTCTCTTTGAATCCACTCTCCTTGATTTTCTCCTGACTCTGTGTGATGATTTATTTAGTGCTTGGACCAGAAACAGCTGAGAGATTGGACAAGGTGTTGGCTGTTAAAATGCAGACCTCTGGAGACAATCAGGATCCAAGAGTCGAATGCCAACATAGCTATGTGTATGCAAGGAGTTACCAACTATCTGGGGAACCAAATTCTGTGCACTTGTCTTATTCTTGGAAATGAATTAGAGGCTCAGCTGCAACCAGGGTATGCACACAAACAATAGCTAATTAGTGTCAGGTGACTGAGTGGGAGAGTCAACAACACAATAGTTAGATCTGAAATGCTGAACAATAATTCTTAATTGTAAAAAAAAATGAATGCAAGTTGTGTTGAACAGTACACAAGGAGGTAGGCAAGATGTAGGATTCACTACCTTTTGAAAATGACCACACACTCTCTGTATAAATGTGGGCTATGGATGGTTGCATATCACGTTACCATAGTCAATGACATTTAGATGGTACAGCCAAGTAAAACAAGCAATAATAAGTCAAAATCCAAGGTTTTGAACAAGGGGAGTTAAAGGTTATTTTCTCACAATGTAAAATCACAGCGATTATGATTTAAGTAACAGTAATCTTTTCAGAGCTGCACTATGCTTGTTTTTTTTAAGGAACTGGTCATCTTCATTGTCTGGGAGAAAGAGCTGTGTCTAGGATACTTGCTAAAGTAAACGTGTATAAAAGTGCGGTAATGCATGGTAAAAAAACCCAAAAAAACATGGTAAAGCACAACGAGTGTGTGGCAGCTGCAACATTACATTGAACATTTTCCCTGGCAACCCTTCATAAAGGTAACCATACAGAAAACGTTGGTCAACATATGAAATTGTAACCTGTGTAGTACCATTCTAGCTGCCCCTGTGCTACCATTTGTCCTTAGTGCAGAACCATTGCATTGAACTGCACTGCAAATCCACTCATAGTAATTAGGGTGGTTTGTAATGCATTTCAAACAGTCCCAGGTTTCCTGGGGCATCAGGTAGTTGATGGCTTCTTGTATACTCACAGGTATACCATCATACTCACAGGTCATCATACTCACAAGTCAATCTCTTTAATGATAACTTGCCCTGAATTAATTTGTCATAATAAGTGAGAGTGTAAAGAGAGTATAATTAACATTAAAGTCTACCCTCAAGCCTTTTAGTTCCAAACAAATTGCTGAAGCCATCAAACCTCTTTTACTGAATCTGAAAGAACATGGTCATTAATATCACATGGGATGATGCATGAAATTAATATGAATTCTCTGTATTTTGATCTAAGCATGGAAAAAGTTAAAAAAAGCATGGTCTAAAGAGCATCTATAAAAGGCTTACATTTGCTATAATATTAAACCAAATCCTCCTTTGATCTTATAATCCCATGCTTATAAGGTTATGAGATAAGCAGGCATGACTAACTTCTTTTTTGGGATCAATCTAATAGTGGAGAAAAGGCAAAGCTAACATAATGATCTCTTTTACCTTCTTTTGAAGATAAATTGGACTTGCAATTCCTTGTTTAATGGATCTTCTCTGTCTGCCTGAAACTTCATGCATAGTGTACAGAAGTGTTATTGTGTTGGAAGAGCTGCCAGTTTGAAACTTCATGCACAGTGTACAGAAGTGTTATTGTGTTGGAAGACCTGCCAGTTTGAAACTTCATGCACGGTGTACAGAAGTGTTATTGTGTTGGAAGAGCTGCCAGTTTGAAACTTCATGCACGGTGTACAGAAGTGTTATTGTGTTGGAAGAGCTGCCAGTTTGAAACTTCATGCATGGTGTACAGAAGTGTTATTGTGTTGGAAGAGCTGCCAGTTTGAAACTTCATGCACGATGTACAGAAATGTTATTGTGTTGGAAGACCTGCCAGTTTGAAACTTCATGCACGGTGTACAGAAGTGTTATTGTGTTGGAAGAGCTGCCAGTTTGAAACTTCATGCACGGTGTACAGAAGTGTTATTGTGTTGGAAGAGCTGCCAGTTTGAAACTTCATGCACAGTGTACAGAAGTGTTATTGTGTTGGAAGACCTGCCAGTTTGAAACTTCATGCACAGTGTACAGAAGTGTTATTGTGTTGAAAAGGCTGCCAGTTTGAAACATCATGCACGGTGTACAGAAGTGTTATTGTGTTGAAAAGGCTGCCAGTTTGAAACTTCATGCACGGTGTACATAAGTGTTATTGTGTTGAAAAGGCTGCCAGTTTGAAACTTCATGCACAGTGTACAGAAGTGTTATTGTGTTGGAAGACGTGCCAGTTTGATACATCATGCACAGTGTACAGAAGTGTTATTGTGTTGAAAATGCTGCCAGTTTGAAACATCATGCACGGTGTACAGAAGTGTTATTGTGTTGGAAGAGCTGCCAGTCTGAAACTTCATGCACAGTGTACAGAAGTGTTATTGTGTTGGAAGACCTGCCAGTTTGAAACTTCATGCACAGTGTACAGAAGTGTTATTGTGTTGGAAGGGCTGCCAGTCGCTAGGGAATATGAATGAGCCCATCTCGTGATCTCCTATGGACTCTGCTGTCACTTCTCTTTTTTGATGGGTATTTAATTGGACAAAGAAGATCCTCTGTTGAACTGAGGGGTGTCCTGGAAAAACTTGATAAGACAATTTTTAGAATTGTCCAGAGGTAGGCTGTGAACTGTGCATTATATGCAGAGTCACTTACAATAGGCCATTGATTTAACATCTCATCCTCAAGATGGAGCACAAGGAGGTTAAGTGACTTGCTCAGGGTCACACAGTGAGCCAGTCAATGGCAGAGGTGGGATATGAACCGGTGACCTTCTGGTTACAAGCCCTGGACTTTAACCACTGGGCAATACTGCCTCCTTTACATACGCATCACTCTTAATCATCACCATCATCATCATCATCAACATCATCATCATCACTACAATCACCACCACCACCACCATCATCATCATTACCACCATCACCACCATCACCATCAATGCCATCACCATCATCATCACCATCCCATCATCATCACCATCACCATCAACGCCATCACAATCATCATCATCATCACCACCATCACTACCATCACCACTACCATCATCACCATCACCATCACCACCACCACCATCATCATCACCACCATCATCATCATCATCACTCCCATCATCATCATCATCATCATCACCACCATCACCACCATCCCATCACCACCACCACCACCATCATCATCATCACCAACATCACCACCTCCATCACCACCACCATCATAATAACCATCACCATCATCATCCTCTTCATCACCACCATCATCATCCTCTACTTCACCATCACCATCATCATCACCACCGTCATTATCACCATCATCATTGCCATCACCACCATCATCTCCGTCACCATCATCATCATCATCATCGCCATTGCTCATCATCAGATCAACCATAACACTCACACTTTCTCAATGTGGAATTCCTTAAGCCTTTCTTTCATTTTTCTTTGGTAAGTCATGATAACCTCCATGTGTACAGGAATTGTTCTCTGATCTGGCACCCCATTAGAAGTTGCATACATTATATTTGTGTTTTCCACTTCTAACGCTATATACTGTATATGCTGGTCGGCTATTATCTGGCCTATTGATCAGTCTTTTGTTGTTGGTTAAGAGAGAAGGCTCCTCCTGTCTCGGGTACCCTCAAGGCATGATGTAGGTTAAGTAGAAAGTCAAAGGTTCTGGGCTTGTTAAATGCCACCCGAATGGTTGTCCTCACATATTGAAATGCCAGCGTCTTTCTTTACGAGGGGTGAATTAATCACATTACTGCAAAGGGAAGCAGTGCTTTTGTTGGAGGAGCCTGTTTGTCTGCTACTTAAGAAGGAGGGTTTAATTCATCCTTCGCAGGCCTGGGGGCTAAAGCCATTCCCAGCCTCCAAACAACATTTGCTTTTGTTGAAGTGCGGATTCACAGCATGCAACAAGATAGCAAACCACGTGGGCCATTACTGAAACTTCATTTCCCTGGCATTGATCTCAGTTTGTATAATTAGTTGTTTCTTAAAAGTATAGCCCAGAGTCTACGTGTCTGTTAATTTTTCTTTATTGGGGATCTATGTTTAAGACATGTTCCTGCTGAGATCTCTTGAAGGAAATCCTTTAGGATTATTGCAAATCCCTAAAAGAAATTTCGAGATAGTGACCTTTGATCTATTGTTTTGTAGTGAACTTCCTGATTCCTAACGCTGTTGGAACAACACAGACGAGAACAAAACAGGAGGCTCTGTGGCTCCTCGCGTATCTCCCTGACAAGCCCACTATCCACTCACACAGGTGAACAGAACCATAGAGAATAACATATAAACCTCTTCAATGATGGAGACATGAGGTGTAAAAGGAATTGGCAATTCCAGAACCAAGACTGATTCATTTTGTGTTTAGAATATTTAATCTCAGATTTCTTTACAAAAAAAAGACAAAGATTCAATTATACAGAGCCATGCTGTCTACTGAAAGATTGGAAGAAAAAGTGCCTTGACTTAAAAAGGATATTGACGAGCAGGATATCTGAAAGAATGACCTCCCATTGGCATTGGAAGAATTAAAGTGCAGATGCTGCCATCAGATGACTGCTGTTACCGTGTGGAAACAGTACAAGGCAGTCATACTGACAGGCAATGGATTTTTCTTAAGACCCAGTAAGTCATTTTCATAACTCTGGCTCCAAGTCTTTGTGTGTGTGTGTGTGGAGCCTAGACAGACTTGGTAAAGGCCCAGAAACAGAGTCTGACTTCCACCTCTGTGTCAAGCAAAGCCACTTAATGCAATTCCATCCTGTCTGGTCTCTGTGGATCAGTCATCAAGACCTGCAGGGTGTCTCTGTCGAAGATCAAGCCCTCACAGGAGCAACTGTCATTAAGACCATTCCTCTTCCACCATGCACTGGACTCACCGATCAGCCAGCAAGCCCCTTCAGTGAATAACACGAACCTGAAACGTATAGCAGTTATCAATGGAAATCTCTCTTCGGCCACTCGCTAGCACTAAGAAAAGAAACCTTCACATAGCATAACTTCTAAAATGTTATAGCAAATGTTTATGGTAAAAGTGTAATGGAAATTAATAATCTAATCCTATAACAGGTAATGACATCATTAATAATATTTTTCGAGCGAGTGTATAGCCACTTAAAACATGAACCTAAAGTGTTCCCAACGTGTGTATGTTATTTATTTAAAAACACATGCCTATATCTTCAAATAATTAATAAATGGGTGCTTGACTGATGTCTGTTATATTACATTGCCAAATATATTGACATACGTTTAAATATTTGTTAAGGCTTCTGGAAAAGGCTTTCCAAATAATGTTTAACTTCATTTTTTTTAAAAGCAACATTAAAATAAAGGGCCAATAACTGTGCACCTCACTGAGCCCAGGCTGCATCCCTCTTTCAGACAGTCCGCATTGTTGAGAGCAGCAAACAGTATTTACTTTCATTTATCAAAGAGCTGGAGGCACACTCTGGGTTCTCGACTCAACATTGCTTTGCATGAAAAAAAATGAAAGATTGCAAAAGCCCTTTTTTTCAAGCCCTGAACAAATGCAGAATCACACGTACACTGTAGACTTTTACATGTTCATTACAGTTGTTGGGGGTCAAGAAGAACTACTTGCTTGTAGTGACCCTTGGGCAACGTCTCTGACGGCAAAAAGCTCTTCAAATCGAACTTACCATGCAATGTTTAAGCAAAGCAATGTTGGGCTTGGTTAGTATTGGATGGGAGACCACCTGGGAGCACTGAGTGCTGTAGGCTGCATGTTAAGCTCATATGAATATATATACAGAGTCGTTATTCCTACAGAGACTAAAAAACAGTGCAATAGATTGTTTATGGTTTTTACAGAGGTCGTAGTATAACATAATTACAGGCCACTAATTAATATTGTTACATACTAGAATCTATTGTGTGAAGGTCATTATTTTTTTTAAATTGCTGCTTTTTTTCTCCCAATTAAAAGATCCTCAATATTCGCTCAGCCCTGTCTCAGTTCTCAGTTCTCTGTTTAATTATATTGCACCTAAGACCATTGCCTCTTTAATGAGTGCATTGTGCTGGTGTGAAGATTAGGAAGGGCTTGGTGTTTTTAAACCGAATATAAATACAAGAAGGAAAATAATCTTGGATCTTTGATATATAGAACTCTTTAGACTGAAAAAGAAGAGCTTGGGTTATGGGCGCTACCAGCTTCTCATTTAAGGAGTAAAGCGTTTACTCGCTCCTTTTCTCTTGTGATTAGCAAACCCTGGTTTTATCAAGAGTTAAAGCCAATGCATTTTCCAATTTAATATATAAATTGACTTAGACTCTCTTCTGAATTACCTTTAACCCCCAATCCACCACAACTGCCATGAGCACAATCTTCTACCTTTAGTGCCATGCCACTGCCTGGCTCGGAACAGCAAGGCCACTTTACCCACTTCTACACCACTGGCAATAGACAATGTGCAGAAACATTGTGAAGATAGTCTTGTCATCAAGTAGTAAACTGAGGGGGACACAAAACTGCTCCCTCACACACCAGGACACAATGTAAATATACTTCAATGTATGACTGATCCCCTTATGCTTGAAAATAAATGAAAACAAATATATAGTAATACAAAAACCCACAAGTGAGACGTTGAGGGTGTCCTTCCTTCTGACAGGCTAAAACAAAGTAGGTTCTATTAACGGAAAAAAACAAGACCCACAATCTCATAAAAAAAAGAAAAGAAAGGAAAGCATCAGATGATGTATTCATGTTGATAGCAGCATCGGTTCATTGTGTCTACCAGCCAGCTTGTCAGAATATTTCCAGATGTGCTGTGCTATTGTTTTTTTATTTTTCTTTTTTCTGATCTTTCACCTTCATTAAGTTTGAAATGTTTTCATTCTGCGTGGATCATCAAATGTACTGGCCCAGCGATAGTGCAGAGCCAGGAGCTCTCAGTACACTGGTCTTACTGGAACAGCCAGAGAGTGTGCTGGGATTCTGTTCTAGTCTTCTTCAATGGGTGTATATCATCATCATCATCATCCTAATCAGTATTACTATTATTACTTGCAAATACTATGTTATATCTAAAGGCTTGAAGCTATTCTATAAGGAAGGTAACATTCACTGCTCACGTTTCATTATTTACTATAGGCTAATAATTATAGAGCCTACTCTTTCATTACAGCCCCTCAACCTCCTCCTCCTCAAAAGCTCCTCTCTCTTGCCCTGCCCCCTGTGCAGCTGTATTTGCCTTTCAGGAGCTCCTCTCCCAGCCTTGACACTTTTCAAGTTAAAATGCGAGATCCTGCTCCTCTTATTCTATTGTTTTACTGTTCTAAATATCAATAGCCATTCCAGCGCTTACAATATGTTTCCCGGTTTATTGAATTTTTAAATATGTTAGACCAATCAATATTTATACCAAGTCACAGAACTTCAAACAAAAATGCTCTATTTTGTTCTTTTAACTCCATAACACCAGTTATATTTTATAATGTTTGTTATGGAAATATAATGATAATCGTTCCTGCTGTTTTAATAATTGCAGATGCGTTCCTTGTCCAGCGAGAAATAATGATCAGCATGCAGTGTGAAACGGCTGCTGTGGTGTTTAAAGCATACGAACCAGCTGTTCTCGTCCCCTTGCCTTGCTACATGCAAACCCAATCTTTGTTCACGCAGCTTGATGTATAATTGGTTCCTTAGCTGATGAAACTGTGGATCAAACTCGATGACACAGGCTTCATTTGAGAAAAAGTAACAGTTTTGTTCTTATGTTATACAGGAGGAGAACCAAAAAAAAAACAGTTTGAAGATGAAATGCATGAAATTGAAAGCAATGTCCTTTGTTCTTCAGATATTGTATAGAGTTGTAGTTAACTAACCTCCCTTAATGAAGCATCACTATGTCTGCAATACCTCGAGTTTAACTACAAGGACCACAGTGATGGGTCACCTGTTCAGTTGGCGTCTGTTGTGTGGTCTGTTCCATTGATCTAAATACCACCCTGGTTTAAATCTTATAAAGCATGTACAGGAAATCAAACATTTTCCTGGCTTTGTGGCCTGTTCAGAAATTCATTTCTGTTGTTATAATATTTGAGATTGTCTTTCTTATTACTAGACAAAGGGCTACATCCTTAAAAGCTTTTTGCATTGAGTACAATTGCACTGATGGTGATGTGAAGTAAACACCTGGTAATGTAACAGAGCTTAGTAGCAACACAGCAACTAAATCGGAGGGACTCCGAAGTGCACTAAAGGTGTTTCTTGCAAGTTGACAGTTCTGCAGCACCGCAGGGTTTTCAAGTGGATCACTAGAGTCGATTTTCGTGTTCATGGAAACCACTTTGCTGCACGTTGCATCATTCTTCTTTTTCAGTCCTACAACGACCTCTGTACCAGTATACCAAAGTTCATGTAACACTCATGGGTCCTAATTTAGCACTCCAGGAAAAAGCATTGAAAATCATACTCTGACTGAGGAACATCCTACTGGGATGGGAGTTTTCCTGGAAAGGGGGCTCAGCACAAACAAAAATCATTGGGATTTCAAGAGATGCTTTCTAAGGGTCAGCTTTTCAGAAGACTGGACTAGGTGCAACCCTTGCAAGCCTCTGTGTCTGGTAGTGTTTTTATTATTTCAATGTTATTCACAGTATTATGAATACTATGTTATCAAGCCAAGACTAGGGAGGGGCAGAGCTTCCTATCTTGATGTGTCTCATGCAGGGTTTTCTGTTTATGTCGTCTGCAGTGCGCCGTCATGCATCCTGGATTGGCGTCATGCGTCTTCCTAGCAAGCTTCCTGGCAGTCATAGGATCAAAGTGTTTGTTATGAAGACTCTGCAGGAGGAAAAGGTAAACGGGCTACACTCATCCCCTGTGTATTTGAACTTGAGACTGTCACGGCAAGGGCGTGTTTCCCAGAGTTTAAACAATAGCAAGAAAGATCAAACCCGCGGCCCTCTGATTTAATCATTAAGAGATATATGAGCATTTTCTGCAAATGAATCAGATTGGATGAAAGCTGGGACAGTGGAAACACACTGAACAACCAATATAGCGTGGTGCTGTGAGAAAGCGTTCATGCGCATTAACATTGTGTTTCCTTTAGAGAAAGGAAGGCATCGTGGAATGAACAAAATCACTGATAACACCATGAAAGAGTGAAGACAGATTTACTGCACTGCAGTACATGGCTTCAAATGCATCCTAGTACGCTTGATGAATCGACAAAGGGGCACACGGGATGTTTTGTTTGAGAATGTTTGCCTTATTAATTAACTTTTAAAAAGTGGAATTTATTGTACTGCATTCAAAAGAAAAATAAGTATAGCTTATGCAGATTTTGAATGACACCTGATTCTATTCAGTTAGATTCTACCTAATTGCAATGTATTTGACTTAAACACATTATAAATGAATTAAACTAAAATAATTATTTGATAACAATAAATAGCTTGAGAAAGAAATCTTTTTTTTTTATGTTGACGGTTTAAATCCCAGCCTCCCCTTACAGAAAGAACAGATATGTTTTGAGTTTTTTGAGTTTTTACTTTTTGACTTTCATTGCTTTTTGGTGGCTGGTTCCACAAAGCCGGTGGGAACATGCTTCTTCATGACTCTTTGCAGACATGTGTACAAAGCTGGAACCAGAATCCTGAACACTGTAGAAAAATAAAAAACCTTTACACAACCACTAGGGTCTACCAAAAACATATTATTCCCAGTAGGGGACAGGTGAAGGAAATGTAGACTGGAGTATTTGACAGCTGTGCATGGGAGGAGGGATTTAACCTGGACCCAAGTGTTACCACCCCTGTTCATCCTTCGAGGAGCAGCAATAGATGTGTATGCAAACAAGGTTGGCAGGACCTCCCTCTCCAGCTGCATTCTTTACAGTATGATGGGATCTGTGCTGTGTGCAGGTCTACTGTAAATGGCTATTATTTCTGGGAGAGTGGGGGGTGGGGGGGTTCATTGCATTCCAGAGCTATTTTAACAAATACCAGTGGATCTGTGGTTTGAAGTGTATGCTAGTCAAAGGGGCTGCGATGTTTACTGATTGAGAGAGGGCTGCTTGGTGTTTAAACAGAGCTGTGATTCGGTAGCTTTGTTCTTTCCTAAACAGGTCATCCCAAGAATGCAGTGTGCAGAACAGAGCCTTTCTTCCACCTTCCAGTCATTAACATTGTACAAATTCTCTCAGTTCTTTCGACTTTAATGAGAGTTCTTTTAAAAGCTTCGCTGTGGATTTCAGAAAGCAAACTTTTCTGAGCATTCCTTTGACATCATGAATTCTTTTTGCTGAGTTGAAAGATGCTGTGGAATAATTAGGCATCTTTGTCTTTCATCTTGCTTAAAAAAAGAAGTAATGAAGGAACAAATTGTGTCCATCCAGTAACAGGGTTGAGCTGTGCGAGAGCCGTATTTAAAAAGGCTGTTGTTTGAATGTCTCTCTTTCCTAACCTTTGCTCTAAATCTTCTTAACTTTAAATAAAGTGCTGCAGCCTTTTGAAGATCCCAGCTTGCAAGCCACTTTTCATCTTGAGATGCAAAGCCTGCTAGAAAATAAACATTTTGATCTTTAAATGCACAGTTAGAAACATTGAACATCAAGCATCAAATATTGAACCTGTCACTGAATACTTCATCATGCATTCATCATGGGTTTCCAATTATTGCTCATTTCATCACTCCACAAAACCTTTAAGCAGAACACATATCCATCATTCAAATGTCATTTTGTAAACTTTAAGCGATTGTCCTTGTGACGTTTTCCTAAGAGTGGCTTTTCCCTTGGCCTGCGACCATTGAGACCTTCACCATGCAATACAGGACCTGTGATTGAAATGGAAACCCCAGTCACACTTGCAGCCAGTTCACTTTGAATATCTTTGGCAGTCAATCTCAGATTGTTATTAACTTTCCTCACAATTCTTTTACTTGTTCTTGGAGAAAGAACCTTCTTTCTCTCAGATCGAGGGAGCGTTGTGACAGTACCATGAGTCTTACACTTCTTGATAATAGAAACAATAGTTGAAATTGGGATACTCAAATGCTTGCAAATCTTCTTGTATCCTTCTCCAGCTTTATGACAATAAATCATTTTCTGCCTAAGGTCTTCAGATAGCTCTTTACTTTTTCCCATATTGTCTTATTGGTAATGACAGCAATCATCCTTTGCCTAACCCTTTATACTCTCTAAGAATGTTCACCTACAATCCAGCATTTTCTAGAATTTCTTCATTATCCTATTGCAATTTCTAGCACCTTGTAAACAATACTATCATAGCATCAAAGGGTATGAATAGTTTTGAATTAGCATTTTTGGAGTTTTACAAAAAACTTTTTTTTACTCATCCACAAATGAAAAACCTTTGCTACTAAATTGTTCCTAAAATTCTGTTTTCAAGAAATTTCTAGAAATTATAAATTTCCACTGGGGTATGTAATTGATTACAACTGTATATATACTGTTTTAAACTGCTACATCAAATTGATAGGGTGCTCCCTGTTATCATTGGTGAATAAGCCTGGTAATTAGCAAGGCATGCTTCTGGGCGATGTCCTGATTGTGTCAGCTCCCTCCTGACCCTCACACACATTCCGCAACTAATATAGCGTGGTGCTGTGAGAAAGCCATCATGTGCATTAACATTGTGTTTCCTTTACAGAAAGGAAGGCATCGTGGAACGAACAAAACCACTGATAACACCATGAAAGAGTGAAGACAGATTTACTGCACTGCGGTACACGGCTTCAAACGCATCCTAGTGTGCTTGATGAATCAGCAAAGGAGCACACGGGATGTTTAGTTTGAGAATGTTTTTCCTTGTTAATTACCTTATATATATATATATTATATATATATATATATATATATCTATATATATATATATATATATATATGTAATTGGATTTGATTCTACTGAGTTCAAAAGGAAAATAATTTGTAGTTTGTGCAGATTAAGTGCAGAACCTGTTTCTGCCTAGTTGCAGTTTATATCACTTAAACACATAATGAATTAAACACAAATAATTATTTAATAACAATATTTTTTTTCATTACAAAAAGATCAACAGTTTAAATATGAACCTCCAATTCCATAAAGTATAGAACCTGACTCACAGATACTGGAGGCCTCCCCTTTTGACCTAGTGTTTTCTACAAGCTGGTATTTATTGAGATTCTGTTGGAATGATCTGTATTTCAACACATCCACACCACAATCCTGAAAATGTACAAGATAAGATGGGGCAGCTGGATCCCAACACTCCATGACAACACTGACCCTAACCCAAACTCTAACCCTAATGGTAACTCTAGTCCTAACCCTAACCCTAACCCTAACCCTAACCCTAACCCTAACCCTAACCCTAACGCTAACACACAAACTAACCCTAAACCCTAATGGTAACTCTAGCCCTACACTAACCCTAACCCTAACCCTAACCCTAACCCTAACCCTAACCCTAACCCTAACCCTAACCCTAACCCTAACCCTAACCCTAATGGTAACTCTAGCCCTAACCCTAACCATAACGCTTAACCTAACCCTAACCCTAACCCTAACCCTAAACCTAACCCTAACCTAACCCTAACCCTAACCCTAACCCTAACCCTAACCCTAACCCTAACCCTAACCCTAACCCTAACCCTAACCCTAACCCTAACCCTAACCCTAACGCTAACACAAACCCTAATGCTAACCCTAATGGTAACTCTAGCCCTAACCCTAATGGTAACTCTAGCCCTAACCCTAACCATAACACTAATGCTAACCATAACCTTAACCCTAACCATAACCCTAACCCTAACCCTAACCCTAATGGTAACTCTAGCCCTAACCCTAACCATAACGCTAACGCTAACCATAACCTTAACCCTAAACCTAATCCTAAACCTAACCCTAACCCTAACCCTAATGGTAACTCTAGCCCTAACCCTAACCATAACGCTAAAGCTAACCATAACCTTAACCCTAACCCTAACCCTAACCCTAATGGTAACGTCAACAGTAACCCTCACAATAATGCTAACACTAACCCATGCACAATACTGAAACTCCACCAGTGAAGATGGGGCAGCTGAATGCCAGCACTTCATGATAACCTTCATGCTGCCTGGTCACCAGCAGGGCTGGGAGGCTGACTGAATCACTGCTGTGGTTTGTGTACATGGCCACAGTATTATTTGGATAGTTAAGAATATAAATGTTAGTGCCACAGTGATTCTTCTCCAGGGGCGTTGACTCTATTCTTTAATCTATTTGAAGGTTTTCTGTTAACACCTGTCAAGTTAAAGGACGTGCCTCTACCACAATAGTTCCACTAAGTCTTACTTGAAATATATTGCTGTAATATTAGATTTTTCTGTATAAAAACACACATATTATGTTAAAGGTGAATTAGATTTGTTAATGGTAAAGGTAGCTGAAGATGCAAAATTGATAGTTTATAATACATCCTTAAACTCATGTGTTGCTGGCCAAGCTGGGTAAAGGCACAATATAAGCATGTTAAAATGATACCTTGTTTCCATGGACAGCCAACTCGACTGTGTTTGAGTTGGCCTGAAGGCCTAGTTACCCGAGTTATCATATGAGTTGGGCAGGGAATACTACTGATTTCTACAGAAATACTTGCGAGTTAAAGGTCAAGATGTGAATTCGCTGCGCATGGCATTACAGTCAAATTGTCAACAATGTAAAAGATAAATCCATCTAGATACTCTTTCACGCAGTACATGTATTTCTGGCAGACTAGTATGCAGAACAGGGAAAGAAACACTGGATACGGGAAATAATGTGTCAGATGCCAAAGTGGATATGAGAATGGCAGTGATGAAGCCAGTTTGCCTGAAAACATTAAAATTAGACAGGACATTTTCATCAAAGGATTTACAAAAATCTGGAATTGATCTGATGTGAGCAGAAACCCAGAGGCAATGCAAACTGTGTCTGCTACTGACAGGACTGTCCTTTTGTTATGTTAAGCATTTTGTGATACGACAAATATTACTGAAGACAGTACCCACTGTGCAGGTATCACAAAGTCCACGAAATGATACAATAATGAGTTCTCTACAGTATAAAATGGAGCTGATTTTACCAGTGCTTGCTGGATCTATTAACCAGTTTTAAGTTATTTCGAAGCAAATTTAAGCATTTTCATTTTGGCTTTCTTGTTAAAGTTTTTACACATGACAATACTGCCCTACAATCACTACATGATACTGATCATTCCACTGTGTTATGTTATGAACCACTGATAAGTTTTAAAACTGAAAGACAGCAAATGCTTATCGTGAAATGCTGTTTTAGCAGACAGATTTCGTTACGTAAACAATGAACTCAATGTTTTTGGAATTAAAAGTATAAATGCAAAACTGAGTTCCATTTCTTTGTGAACTTGCCAATTGAAAAACAGGACTTAAAAAACTGTAAATATCACCCAACTCTGCCCAATTTAGTAGCCAAAATGTCCTGTTATACTGTATGTTCCTGCCCCCTTCAACATTTTTGGTTGACATTTACTGATGTAATTTCTTCCCAGTCTGAATTGAGACTTTAGAACTCAGGCCAGCTCGAGGAATGAAATCGGACCAGAGAATTGGGGCTCCCACCCCAGCTGGGGCCAAAGTAATTTAAAAACATGGAAACGAAGGGGAGGGGGAGGCAACTCAAACACATCCCCAGGTTATGTGGTTCATGGAAATGGGGTATTACTGTGAAAAAATCCAGTTTCCAAGTTTAGACTGCCTGGAATGGACTTTTACAACACACACTGTCGGGGGAAAATGTACATCTCTTATCAAGCGAGTGAGGAATGGAAGCTTGATAAGAAATATACAATTCACCCGGACAGTGTGTGTTGTAAAAGTCCATTAAACTGGAGTGTCTTGTGGCAAGCCCAGTTATCCCTCAGGATTGACACATTGCTATCACTGGACCTGGGCCCTGGAAATACAAAAGCCACAGAGACAGTTAGCTTCTTTTGATCTGGTTCAAAGCTCTTCAGTCCTCGGAGAAATCCTGGACACCAAGTAGAGAGAGAGAGAGAGGGAGAGAGAGAGGGGGCAGATAGATGAGAAAGAGCGAGAGTCAGATGAGGGATTCATACCCAGTGGTCAGATTGTCTCACTGGGACTTGCTCTCCCAGTTCTTTGATTCATGGTGTATTTACTGGAACACTTTTATACTGTTTAATTTACATGTATGCCAACAGGCTTTAATGCATTTAAAACTTGGACGACGTTCAAAGGAAACCATAATTCCTCTGAAATAGGCCTTTTGAAGGCTTTATCTTGTTCTTTCTCTTTTAGCTAATCTTAAAGTCCTCAGCATGCCAAAGCAATTTTCTAATGCCAATTAAGCTAGGCATTAGCATAAAGCAGCTTTAAAAAGGTCTTTTAATAGAGAAGGAGCTCTTGTTTATGCTCTGTTTTGAGTGCTCCCATTGACATACCCAGTATAATAAAGTACAGCATTTTTCTGAGGCAATCTGACAACTGTGTTGCAGAGCACTTGGCGAGCAAGAGCTTTACAGATTCCCTGATAACTGTGATAAGGTAATAAGGTGACTCCTCAGTGAGATATCATGAATAATGTTCAGTGAAAATGTTATAAATATACATCACCAGCCAGCCACACAATATTGTCCATAGAAACGGTGTAATGGGTAAACAGTTGTCTTAGGAATTAATGAATGACAAATGGTCTCAACAGCCATCAGTTTGACCCTCAGGAGCAGGGAAACTGTTTGCCAATTTCTTTAAGGTTGTGTAAAGAGAACACGAGCGTTCCCTGACAGCTGCCCGGTATATTTTCAACGAGCAATCTTCTTTGTGGGCTAATAGAGATTTTTTGTTTTTTTTTAGGCAAATCCTGTTTGTCTAACGTATTCTGCCATCTAAACAGAATTCTCAGAAGTGCTGTCAGATGGTTGTCTGAGGATTTATTGAATTACCATCACAAAAGTACATTTAGATGATGACAAGCAGTCTCCTTTAAGTAAAGGCTTTCCTCTTTAGAAGTAAAATACATTCCTTGCAGATTGAGTAAAGTTTTAAGGTTCCCCCTCGGAGCTGTAAAAGAAGACTATGACCGTATTTGGTAATTGCATGAATCCAGTGTACTGCACAGGGGGTGTGATTGTACCATACAGTGGCAGCCAGATTGAAGTTAGTGCTGATCCTTAACCACAGTGTTGGGGTCTACGTTTGCGTTTACCTCAAATGTGTCCTTGTTATGGATAATATATATATATATATATATATATATAATTATATATATATATATATATATATATATATATATATATATATATATATATATTGTGAGATAGCAGGGAGGGGGTTAAAATTCCTTCCCTGCTAAAACCTTGTGAGAATGCACTTTTGGGTGTTATGGGGTTTAATTGTGTAATTGTTTTATTGTTTAGTTATCCCCTGCACCTGGTGGTAATTGTAAATTAGAGCCAGGTGCAGGGTATTTAAGAGAGGCAGCCAGTCTGTTCCAGGCTGCTGCTGAGAGAAGAGCCTGACTGTGTGAGCGAGCAGTCGTATCGAAGTATTGTGTGAGGGTGTGTTTTTTAATGTTTGTGGCAGGTGAACGGTTTAGCCATCCTGCGTGATAGTTAGGTTCCTGTTTATGTTTAGTTAGTGCTCCAAATAGGAGCTAGGTGTTTGTTTTGATCAGTACAATCCTGTGTGTTGGGTCGTGATTTAGAAGGGAGAAGAACTTGTGAGAGCCTGTGTGGCGAGCAAAAAAGGTGACTATATATATATATATATATATATATATATATATATAGATATATATATATATATATATATATATATATATATATATATGATGTTGTTCCGCTCACTCCTGTGCAGCTGCAGCCAGCTGGCGAAGGTTGGTCGCGGTTGTCTCCTGTGGATGGCACTGGAGAGTTGGTCCCACAGACGTTCTGTTGGACTAAGGTCAGGAGAAAAAGCTGGCCACGGCAAGACCTAGACATTGTTTTCTTGAGGTTGTCCAATTGTAATCCTAGCACTGTGTGGTCTTGCATTGTCCTGCTGGAAAATCAACACTTCCTGCTTGCAGGAACTGAAAAACTGTTGCCTCCAGGACTTTGTCAATGTATCGCTGAGCAGTAAGGTTGCCCTCAATCTGCACCAAAGCCATTCTTGTGCTAAAGGAGATTCCTTCCCACATTACCACACTTCCACTGCCCCACCTGTTGTCTTGAACAACACAACAGTCAGCATAATGGTCCTGGGCTGGTGTGGTGACCCTTTGCCTTCCAGGACATGGCCTGTCCCTCACAGAGCCGGTTTCTTGACTTCTCTGGACTAGTCTGCTGTTTGTTGAAGCAGAACATCTCATTCTCCAGGCAACTTCTCACACAGACAGGCTACCTTCAATTATGCCCATAGCAACCAGGTGATCTTCATTACTCAAGCGGGGCATGGTCGTATCTTTCCCTGTTCTTGCGTTACTTAAAATCATGTCTTTTTGAATGGCTATTTATACAGATTCTTAATCAACTAATTTTGGTAATTTTAATTCAACTCAAATACGAAACACTGAGCACCTGCCGTTTTTATGAAATCACATGTCTTGAGCTCAGTATTTTGTTATCCCAAGGAACAATACTACTCAAACAATCAACAAACCTATCTGCCCACTATTTAAAACAGAAATAACATTATATATATATACATACACACACACAAGAACTACATGAGGCTAGCATCAAAGCGGGTTTGAAAATGAACCTGAAAGCGACTCAATAAATATACGACTCCACAGGCAATTGAAGTCAATGGGATCAAGCTTGAAGAAGTCAATAACTACGTATACTTATGACAGTTAGTTTTGGCAATGGAGAACCAAATGTGCGAAATCAACAGAAGAGCAAAAATGGGCTGGAGTGGCTTTGGAAGATTAAGCATGGTTCTGAAAGGAAAACTACCTTTATGCCTCAAGAGGAAAGTCTTCGATCAATGCGTGCTGCCAGTGCTAACTTACAGATGCAAAACCTGGACTCTAAATGCAGAAATTACTCGAAAATAACAAATAACTCAACGGAGTATGGAAAGAGGCATGATGGGGATAACAAGAAGAGACAGGAAAAGGAAGGAATGGATAAGAGCGCAAACAAAAGTGTGCAATGTTATTATAAGAGTGAAAAAACTGAAATGGAAGTGGGCCGAACATGTAGCAAGAAGAACAGACCATCGCTGGACCGAGGAGATACGAGACTGGATCCCAAGAGATATAAAGCGACCAAGAAGAAGACATCCAGGAAGATGGCAAGATGAAATTAAGAAACACGCTGGAGCAACATGGATGAGGGACGCAGCAGACAGGCTTTTGTGGAAGAATCTTGGGTAGGCCTTCATCCAGCAGTGGATTGAAAAAGGCTGAAGATGATGATGATATATAACTAGGCAGAAACACTCAATCTGCACAAACTACAAATTATTTTCCTTTTGAACTCAGTAGAATCAAATCCAATTACATGCACTTAATCTGCACAAATACAATCTATTATATATATATATATATATATAGATATATATATATATATATATATATATATATATATATATATATATATACATATATATATATATATACACACACACACACACACACACACACACATATACATATATATAATATATATATATCTATTATATATAATATATATATATATATATATATATATAGACTATCATGAGTATATATGCGGAATAGAGTATACACACTCATTGATATAGCCCATCTTTGTGTTGCACGAGTCTTGTGCTTGAGAGTATGAAGTCAGTAGTTCATGCCTTAAAAACAATCTGCCGGAGCTCAGGTGTGTTCAGCAGAGGTGAGTGAGTGGAGCAAGTTTTGACAGGCAAACAGGTACTAACATTAAATACAAATATCTATTTCATCTGCACTACAATGCAGTGCTGTATTTCTGACGTCAGTACCTATGGCTGTCAGTACCTATGAGGCTGACAGTACCTATGGCTGTCAGTACCTATGAGGCTGACAGTACCTATGGCTGTCAGTACCTATGAGGCTGACAGTACCTATGGCTGTCAGTACCTATGAGGCTGACAGTACCTATGAGGCTGACAGTACCTATGGCTGTCAGTACCTATGAGGCTGACAGTACCTATAAGGCTGACTATATCTATGAGGCTGACAGTACCTATGAAGCTGACAGTACCTATAAGGCTGACTATATCTATGAGGCTGACAGTACCTATGAGGCTGACAGTACCTATAAGGCTGACTATATCTATGAGGCTGACAGTACCTATAAGGCTGACTATATCTATGAAGCTGACAGTACCTATGAGGCTTTCAGTTGAGACTGCTCATATTTTGTTGTGTTGCCATGACAGTGTACATCTCATTTACAATGGAGTCCTGGAAAAGCGACAAGCCATTCATACAAAAAAAGACAAAGAAAAATGAGCAAATCATGACATCATTATGCACAATCAGAGAAAACACAGACTATAGATCTGCATACAACCAGTTCTTAAAACCAGTAACGGTGATGCAGACCTGAGTTCCAAAAGAATGGGGCACCACAGTTAAAGGTTTTTAGTCAGTGCTATTCCCCCCCCCACCCCTGTCCCCATTTTTTTTAGCAGTTCTTATCTCACACACCAGTCATTAGCAAGCTGCCGGCCGCCTTCCAGTGACTGCAGTGTAGGATCTGACAGCCAGCGCAATACTTGAAGGGTAAAAAAAAATAGTAATTGAAAAATAGGAATGCTGTCATCCTGTCTGTATGAAAGCAACAAAGAATACAGGAACAAACAAGATCATTTGCAAACTTCATAACATCGAGGAAAAAGAAAGAACCTGACTGTCCTCATCGCAGCCGAAGAAAAAGAGCTCTCAACCCATCAGCAAACAATCACAGCAGCTCACATCATTAGAATAGGAGCACGCTTTCAACACAGGCCCTGCATTGAGCTCTGGCACATTGGAAGGGTTTTGCTCAGACTGTATGAGGCCACATGTTGAGACAGGATCCTATACAAAGGCAATAGAGAGAAAAGAGGAACATTCTGTAGTTCTCTTAAGCAACCGACCACAGTGCCTTATGGAGTGTATTGCTTATGCTGTGAGACAGCGAAGCTACGTTCTTGTGAGGCACAGGTTTTCAGCATCGTGATTCACCTGTAATGTCATCAAACTTTCATTGTTTTTTTGTATAGTGAATTTTCAATGTCAAAATAATAATAATAATAATAATAATAATAATAATAATAATAATAGGCATTCAAATGATTTGATCCATAACCCACATGTTAGACTGTTTGGATCCAGATTCTAAAACCTGGAATGAAAGTCATTCCCCATCATTGCATAAAAAAACACATTCCTTTTCATTGCACCATTCCAAAAAACACATTCCATTTCATTGCATCATTCCAAAAAACACATTCCGTTTCATTGCATCATTCCAAAAAACACATTCCATTTCGTTGCATCATTCCAAAAAACACATTTTGTTTCATTGCATCATTCCAAAAAACACATTTCGTTTCATCAAATCATTCCAAAATACTCCACTTCGTAGCAGACTACAATACTTCAAGGAAGTGGTGAGAGAGTCAGTATCTTCGGTGTTCATGCTCAAAAAGCATGGCTGTTTAAACCATGCACACCACCACAGCCATGTCAACTACATGTAAACAATACTGTAGAATTCAATTACAGAGGCCTGGCAGCCTGCTAATACTCTGTAGCTTTTGAACCTGTCAGTCAGAATGAAGTAATATATTAATGAAGATGGAAGGGGGACCCGGGCGAGCTCTACCCTGCTCACAGCAGTCTGAAGAACAGGGCTTATTAATGCTGTCAAGACTGCTTTTGAAAAGGGGGTGTGATTCTATTGTGAAATGCAGACTGGCAGACCAGCATCTCCAACGACCACATGGGACTATACTACATGGGAGGTTTCCTCAAAGGATAATAATACAACATAATAAAACTACCCATGCAGCAATCACTTGGAGTTCCCTGCAATTACTGAGAATTTACATTCATTCACTTCTTGAGTAAAGAAATTAACAAAACATTATAAAAAATGACCTCAAACAATATACACATCTGCTGCTGAAGTCTTAATGCTGAGCTATTTACAAGTGGGCATCTTGCCGAACAAACAAATGAGTTTAAAGTAGTTTTTTTCTGAATCCCCACCGGTGCTCCCAGAGACTGGTTCCCTGCAACCTTCGCCATCTGCCAGCGATTAATCATCTTCGTGTCGCGGCAATCACCTTCCCCCGCTCAGATCCTGACTCTGCTCTGTCAGAACGTTCAGCAGTCATGTTCTTAAATCCAATTTGATGAATTTTCCCATCAGATTTAAGAGGAGCCAGCCGAGGATCAATGGTTCTCCTGGGAGCCTATAATAGAAGTTTAAATAAGGCTACAATGAATTATTGTTAGCTTAATGATATTGCGCACCAGTTTAATGTGTTCTAGCTGTCCGAGTTTGGATAGCCTTGTCTGTGACTGTGTTTCAGTAGTAAGAGCCGGAGTTTTGTGCATTTCACAAGAAGTCACGTCAAATAAAACATTTGAATCGTTCTGCAATATCCATGTAGTTATTATTGCTTGAAGTACAGCATGAAGACATAGCATGTAAAGGTAATACCACAAATAACAAAACGTAGTTTAATATGCCAAGGTTAGCTGTTCAGAGAAGTCCAGTGGCTTGCAGGGATGCTGGATTGTTAGATTTCCTGCTTGTGCTTCCTGGGTACAACAAGGGAGCAATAATGAAGCCAGCTCCATGTCAGACTGAATTAGCCACCCGTCAATATATACCAGCTGACCCATTTGCAGACGGGTAGCCTGGGGGACATGCATCTGAAATAAAATACGACTCAATGATCTTCTTTAATCCCAATTCTGGCTAAAGTTCTAGTTGAGATACTGTTATCTCAACTATTGAGTTGTGAGTTCTTAATAATAGTGAAGACGAGTAACAACAGAGCTGTACTGGACAGCTGGGAGTGCAGTGGCCAGGGCACAGGCTCTCCTTCAGGGGTAAATCCAAGCCCAACCCGTGGTGCTTCTTTTTTAATTTTAGTTTTACAAGTGGGTAAAGCAGGCATAATGAAAACTCATCAGTGCTTGGGAAGGGGTGCATACAGCGACAGCCTGTGTGCGCCTCTTGTTTCTGCCATGCTAACTATATTCCCATTTATTCTGTTTGGGATCTTAAGAAAGAAATATTGCTGAACTGGTAGGACAGTAGTATTCACTACATATTGGCGCTACCATTATAGGAACAGAAAGTTCATTTCAGAGTCATTGTGATTTGCTGTACTGGTAGCTGTAATGTTGTAATGTCTATCTTTAGCTCACACTAGATAGGAATTTTCCCCACAAAGCTATACTGTATATCTTTGGAGATTCAGTTAAGCATGCCTCCTTTTTATCTCCGAGGAGTCTACACGAAGTGCCTGAAACATCTGACACTGGCATCATGCAGAGAGTTATGGTAAATGAAGAGGCTGCATCTATTTGCAATTAAAAGTGCTCGCACTTTGATGAGGACGAATTCAAATATAGAGCAAAGAAGAGTAGTAATATATCAAGGCAGCCCCATAGAACAGCACATACAACTTCTCAATAAGGCTTTTGCTTTTGCGTTGTTTTAAAGGACACTGCTGCTTAGACTTGAAACAATACGGGCACTATAAAACCTGTTCACAAGGATCACTGCAGAAATAGGATTGCTTTGCAGATGTGCACTGAATTAGTCAACATCTGTTTCATACCCAGACTACTTCCCCTGGGTGTCCAACTGTTCTCTTACTGGGAGGAATGGGGTTGAATTCATTATACACAGGGCTAGGCACGCAATCGAGAGGCTCAGCAAAAACACATCAGGGCAAAAAACAATGATCTGTTGAGACAGCCAAAAAAAGTAAAATCTGCTCTCTAAATATATATAACTGGCTGCTCCTGTTCTTCTTGTTCAGAGCTGGGACACAGTGCAGAGCAGTCCTGGCTGCTCCTGTTCTTCTTGTTCAGAGCTGGGACACAGTGTAGTGCAGTCCTGGCTGCTCCTGTTCTTCTTGTTCAGAGCTGGGACAGAGTGCAGTGCAGTCCTGGCTGCTCCTGTTCTTCTTGTTCAGAGCTGGGACACAGTGCAGTGCAGTCCTGGCTGCTCCTGTTCTTCTTGTTCAGAGCTGGGACACAGTGCAGTGCAGTCCTGGCTGCTCCTGTTCTTCTTGTTCAGAGCTGGGACACAGTGCAGTGCAGTCCTGGCTGCTCCTGTTCTTCTTGTTCAGAGCTGGGACACAGTGCAGTGCAGTCCTGGCTGCTCCTGTTCTTCTTGTTCAGAGCTGGGACACAGTGCAGTGCAGTCCTGGCTGCTCCTGTTCTTCTTGTTCAGAGCTGGGACACAGTGCAGTGCAGTCCTGGCTGCTCCTGTTCTTCTTGTTCAGAGCTGGGACACAGTGCAGTGCATTCCTGGCTGCTCCTGTTCTTCTTGTTCAGAGCTGGTACACAGTGCAGTGCAGTCCTGGCTGCTCCTGTTCTTCTTGTTCAGAGCTGGGACACAGTGCAGTGCAGTCCTGGCTGCTCCTGTTCTTCTTGTTCAGAGCTAGCACAGAGTTTTGAGGCTCGCTGTTCTCGACTGAAGCTCTTGGACTCTTTTTTTAGTGCATTCCAGAATCAGCATGGAATTACATTTTATTGCTAATTGTCTAGCTAATTAACAAGTCATAAATGCATAAATAGTGAGCTCAAGAGCCTTTAACATTCCTGGGTCTTGTAAAGCAACAGCCAAACCAAGCTTAATGAAACCCACATGTGGCTGAAAAACAACAAGCCTCTTTTGTTTGTGCTCTCTTTAAACTATACAGCCCAATACAAGTGGCTATGAAGATGAAACTACAAGAAGCCCTATGAAACCAAGTCAAGAGGCCCTGCCCCTTTAGGAAATTTAGGAAAGCAGGGTGCAATCATATAATAAATGAACATTAAAACTGGAGTCTGAGCCAGGATGCACCTCACTGCCAAACTCTGCAGAGTGTCTCATAGATCTCAGCCTCCATTCTTTAAAGAGTTTACACAAAGCACCGTGTTATCAATTCTCCAGTATTATGCTGTTTGCAACCTATTGGAAAAGTCACCAAATATGAGCCCAAAGCAAGCAAGCAAACACTCTTTCAAAGCAGAAATCCATCACATAGCCAAATGCCAGGTAAACTGTAGATGAGACAGGCTGGTTCTGGAATTATAGACAACCCCCACCCCCCCTCCACCCCCTCCTGCTCTGAATGGCTGGTCCCAAATTCCATTGGGTTGTTTTTATTCTCTCTTTCCTGCTGTGTTTTTCTAATAAAAGCTTCTACACCAAAACTTGAGTAATGCTTAGCGAGAGAAATCTATAAAACGTGACTAAATTACACCTCAGGGGACTCATAGAAACTAAAGCAGAGCTGCAATTCAGAGATTCAGTTCTTCCCATTTGAATGCTTCCAGGCACAGGGCTGCTTTACTGTATGTTATTCACTCCACTAAAATGGTCCTTGTTAGAGAAAGCATCTCTATCACATGAGCCATTCAGCCATAGCTTTGAAAAATGTTTCAGTGTTTTAGACCCCACTGCATAAGAAAGTGATCATGGGTTAACTTGATCTGTACCATTTATGATTTTATAGACTTCATTTATAGACATGGATAAAGACCCTCTGAGCTCAGCACAGGTTGTCCTGGGACTAGCAGCAGTATGTGCAGTATGTTCACATCTGGCAGAGATTTCAGAAGCCCTGTTTCTAGGGAGAGGAACCAGGAACATGCAATGCACACACACACACACACACAGCAATGCACACACACACGCACACACACACACACACACACACGCACACGCACGCATGTACACACATGCATGCACACACATGATCCTTGCAAAGCAATTGTTCTGGTTCTGAAGGAAAGAGAAATTTCCTTGAGCTGGACTGCAGTCGCTCGCCTCTCTTCTCCAGTCTGTCTCCCAATCAGTTGCCTGGATCAAAGCTCTTTCATTTGTGCTTTGAAGTGGTGGAGTAAACCAGGGGTCACTAGCAAAGGGGAGCAGCTGCATACCATGGAAGCGTGACCTCATCAGCGAGGAATGTGGTGTGACATCATTAGGTGTCGGAGAGTCAGGAGCTGCAGTGTTATGTTTGCTGTACACGGCTCTGTCTGCAGCAATGCGTGTCCTATGTAAGGAGAAAAAACAAACCATCAAACAAAACTAGCAAGGGGGAAGCGTTCATTTACACAGTTGTTTCTGGCAAGTTTTATAAGTTATCATGGGTGCTCACTTCTGACGGCTACACCAGAACAGTAAATAGACCATTAAGTCATTAAAGTATTTGGTATTTCAATTCAAACTTTTTAGCTTCCTCGTTATTTAATTTACTATTTTTGTTCCTCTAGCGTTATGATTCTGAACAGTCACTTCCTGGGGGAATAAAAAACTCCATCAAAAGAGATCATGCTGACAAATTCATATATTCATATAATGACGTATATTTTCATGCAAAGCAAAACATTTTCTTCCCTCGATTTCGACTCCTAAGGCATAGCAAATATTTTTTATGAATTGGAATAAGAAAACAGCCTGCATGCTGCCCAGTTCTGCGGCAGTAACCCCTAACCGCAGCTCTGCGCTTGTGTTCATGGTTGATCTCAGGCATTAGACACACACATCCCTGGCTCCTCTTTCCACATCTGTTCTGCCTTGACCCCTCAGCCGCATTCCCTTTGCCCCCTCGCTCTTCATTCAGTGTTCACTTTGATAAGATGAGCCCCTGAACTCTCTCTGAATTTTCATTTCCAGTCCTAAATACCGTCCGCTCTCCCAGACCCTGCCCTGTACAGCTAGCTCATTCCTGGCAAGAACTTCAGCTGCTTGACTCGCTTTCCTTTTGGCTTTTCCAACCCTTTCCTTTCAAGTGGAAGTCCCTTTGTAAACACGGACTGTGTTTTTATCAAGGCTCCAAGCAGAGTAAACACCAGAGTCCTTTCATGTTGGGGAACGTTATTGTTAGTTTTACAGCTACGGGTTCAACAACACCATAGTACCCGATATTGAGGCACAGTGTTTTAGCACTACATTCACTCACAGTATCAGTATTTACAAAAGGGTACATTTACTGGTCCCTAATGAATTGGTGCAAGTAATAATTTATTACATTTCAGTAGCTCTGACAACCATTTACATGCAAGCTGAATTTATTTTTTATTCCATTATCATTTTGTATGCAGACAGTAGTATTCAGGACTAGCTTTGGAAATGCATTCACAGAGCTGAGAAAATGTGCTTTAGTTTAGTTTAGTTGATTTACTTTGTGCAGCAGGGCCAGCACAGGTACATCTCAATAGTGCAGCACTAATACAAGAGAGACCTAAGTAGACCATACTCAGTAAGATTACAATACAACTCTAAAATTATTCTGGGGACTGTTCTTCCACGGGTTGCTGTGACTGCCGGCTGTCTTCCAGATGCTTTGGAAGATCTTTCTTGTTTCTACTTTTCACGAGGACGGAGGACAGAAATTTTCTGTTCCTGCAGCTTCCTGCCCAAGCCAGCTGTTGTAGCTTTATCCACCTGTTAAGAAATCTTGGAAGTACAGTAACTCATACAGCTCAGCAAGTGCCCAGGATGGGACTGTATGTCTGAATAATGCTCCGCAAAAATAAATCATTTGTTTGATGTAAACAATACTGAGTGTGTTCTGTAACTCTTTAATTGAATCCATGAAAACAATATTTAAATGGCTGGTGAGTTCAATCTCTGTGAACAGCCGCTTATATCACATACCTGTGGACTGTGGTAATCGGCAACATGGTTTTCATTTCTGTGCATCTCTGTGCTTCAGATCACCACACTGAAGCTCTGAATCTATTCATGACACACCTCTGTGCTTCAGATCACCATACTGAAGCTCTGAATATATTCATGACACACCTCTGTGCTTCAGATCACCACGCTGAAGCTCTGAATCTATTCATGACACACCTCTGGGCTTCAGATCACCACACTGAAGCTCTGAATCTATTCATGACACACCTCTGTGCTTCAGATCACCACGCTGAAGCTCTGAATCTATTCATGACACACCTCTGGGCTTCAGATCACCACACTGAAGCTCTGAATCTATTCATGACACATCTCTGGGCTTCAGATCACCACACTGAAGCTCTAAATCTATTCATGACACACCTCTGTGCTTCAGATCACCACACTGAAGCTCTGAATCTATTCATGACACAACTCTGGGCTTCAGATCAGCACACTAAATTCCATGGGCCATGTCTTGAGGCAATCCAGATCTGGGGGAAAATATGTACAAAACTGCTGACATTTTAAGTAGCAATCTGTGGAGTGTTCTGTGATGTAGTTGCAGAGTAGAGCGAAGCTGTGGAGTGTTCTGTGATGTAGCTGCAGAGTAGAGCGAAGCTGTGGAGTGTTCTATGATGTAGCTGCAGAGTAGAGCGAAGCTGTGGAGTGTTCTGTGATGTAGCTGCAGAGTAGAGCGAAGCTGTGGAGTGTTCTGTGATGTAGCTGCAGAGTAGAGCGAAGCTGTGGAGTGTTCTACGATGTAGCTGCAGAGTAGAGCGAAGCTGTGGAGTGTTCTATGATGTAGCTGCAGAGTAAAGTGAAGCTGTGGAGTGTTCTACGATGTAGCTGCAGAGTAGAGCGAAGCTGTGGTGTGTTCTGCGATGTAGCTGCAGAGTAGAGCGAAGCTGTGGAGTGTTCTGTGATGTAGCTGCAGAGTAGAGCGAAGCTGTGGAGGGTTCTGTGATGTAGCTGCAGAGTAGAGCGAAGCTGTGGAGTGTTCTGTGATGTAGCTGCAGAGTAGAGTGAAGCTGTGAAGTGTTCTACGATGTAGCTGCAGAGTAGAGCGAAGCTGTGGAGTGTTCTGTGATGTAGCTGCACAGTAAAGCGAAGCTGTGGAGTGATCTGTGATGTAGCTGCAGAGTAAAGCGAAGCTGTGGAGTGTTCTGTGATGTAACTGCAGGGTAGAGTGAAGCTGTGGAGTGTTCTGTGATGTAGCTGCAGAGTAAAGCGAAGCTGTGGAGTGTTCTGTGATGTAACTGCAGAGTAGAGTGAAGCTGTGGAGGGTTCTGTGATGTAGCTGCAGAGTAGAGCGAAGCTGTGGAGTGTTCTGTGATGTAGCTGCAGAGTAGAGCGAAGCTGTGGAGTGTTCTGTGATGTAGCTGCAGAGTAGAGCGAAGTGGAGTGTTCTGTGATGTAGCTGCAGAGTAGAGCGAAGCTGTGGACTGTGATGTAGCTGCAGAGTAGAGCGAAGCTGTGGAGTGTTCTGTGATGTAGCTGCAGAGTAGAGCGAAGCTGTGGAGTGTTCTACGATGTAGCTGCAGAGTAGAGTGAAGCTGTGGAGTGTTCTGTGATGTAGCTGCAGAGTAAAGCGAAGCTGTGGAGTGTTATGTGATGTAGCTGCAGAGTAGAGTGAAGCTGTGGAGTGTTCTACGATGTAGCTGCAGAGTAGAGCGAAGCTGTGGAGTGTTATGTGATGTAGCTGCAGAGTAGAGCGAAGCTGTGGAGTGTTCTGTGATGTAACTGCAGAGTAGAGCGAAGTTGTGGAGAGCTAATTCCGTGGGAGCCTGAACATTCCAATTTCTGAGTCATTTGGACTATGTGTTGTTTGCAGAAGACACTGAATTTAACAAAACAATTCATAAGCTACAATACCCTCCGAGTTCTATAGAATCTAGACTAAAGATAGGGAAGAACTGTCACTGGCCTTGCAGGTGTTTGATAAAATACTTTAAATATATGCATATACAGTGCATATAGTAAGTATTCACCCCCCTTGGACATCTTCACAGTTTGTTGTGTTACAACCTGAAATCTTGATGCATTTAAATGGGATTTTTTTCCTTTGATTTACACAACCTACTCAACAGTTTGAAGAGGCAAGATAATTTTTATTGTGAAACAGCAGTTAATGAAAAATAAAAAATAAAAAAACAGAAATTTCTTGGTTAGATAAGTATTCACTCCCCTGAGTCAATACTTGCTAGAACCACATTTGGCAGCAATTACAGCTGTGAGTCTACTGGGGTGAGTCTCTACCAGGTTTGCACATCTGGATCGTACAATGTTCGCCCATTCTTCTTGGCAAAATTGTTCAAGCTCTGTCAAGTTGGATGGGGATCGTTGGTGGACAGCAATCTTCAAGTCTTGCCACAGATTCTCAATCACTAACACGGCGTGGGGGGGGGGGGGGGGTAGCACAGCCGTTTTGTTAAAGGATCCTTCAATTGATGTGTTCTGCTGGTGCTGTAAAGGTTTAAACAAGGCAGGTCTCATGAGGCTGGTGGCTGTATAATCAGGGCAAGGGGATTACTCTCTCTCCCTCTCTCACTGCCGTCTCTCTTTCTAATTTTTTCACCCTCTTTCCCCTCTTTCTTTTTTCACTCTCGCCTTCATTTCTTTATTCTCTCTCTCCTGCTCTCTTCTCCCCACTCTCTTATTCTCTGTTTCCCTCCCCCTTTCTTTTTTCTCTATCTCTCACAATCTCCCGCCCCTCTTACCTTCACCACTTCCTCTCTCAATCTTTCCTGTCCTTTCTTTCCCCTCCCCTGCCCCCAGCACATGTCAGCTCTTGGTAATTAATGAGCATCATAAACCTCTCATTTTCTATTAGATAACCATTAGCAAACCTGGCAAGACTGTCATTTTGGACAAAAATACACGAAACCTCATTTGATCCCCCACATCAAAGGGGATCTCCTGCTGTTTTCCTCTGAATGCACTGATTCTGTGTGTGTGTTTGGCAGGGGGGTGGGTTTGTGTATGTGCTTTATCCCACTCTGCTTTTGTGACCAGGCAGAAGTCATGCAAAAAGCACCAGTAGAAATGCAGAAATTATTATGCATTATTCATCTAAATTGCACTGCTTTAAAGATGCAGCTAAACAAACAAACAACAAAAAAACTTGCAGCATTTTTAAATGGCATTAATGAAATTGATATTGCACATGTACTTCTGTTCTATTCAGCAGGAAATAAGTATTACCAACTAACACCAAGCACATCTGCATTTCCATTGGGGTGTTACAGGGATATTTCATATCATCCATGTGTTCTTAATATTGATTGGAAACTGCTTAGTGTTTAGTTTTTTTTTTATTTTTTTTGTCCTTATAATACAAATGCTGTTTGAGGTGTCAGATTACAGATGGTGCAATTCAATTTTAACGAATGAGGGGAACTCATCCACTGCAGGTTGTTTTTGATGCAGTATTTATCAGGTTAATAGGAATGGGTGGGTGTGCAGTCTAGCTGTGATTGAGGAGTTTTTTTCAACAGCATTTTCTATAGCAGCCTCATCACTCCAGACCTGTCAGACAATGCTATCAGAGCTTTATGATGTCACAGGCTGCAGTAGGCGTTGGGAAACTTTGTTTCAGGTGTGTTAACACAAGGGGTTCTATTTTAATGATCTAAGAGGGGCAGGTCTGAACACCCTGCCCTTGAACTCTGCATTAACCCTGCGGGTGTTGCTGCCCAGGGCCGGGGTGATTGGATAATGGTAACATGCCTAACTACAGACACATTAAAATGAGGGGAAATCACATTGTAGGGCTGGCTGTATTAAGATTCTCCACTGGTTAGACCCCAGTCTCTCTCTGTGGTTCAGACTTGATCTTGCTTGTATTTCCCAGTGAAACACTGTCTCTTCCTGCTCTGTGCATTCAGCTTGGTGCGACTGGGGCTGGGCTGAAGACTAGCTGATCAGCTGCAATGGCTGTCCTGCACTGTCTGCCTGTTTAAAGATCTGTCAGTTCCACTTCAATTGACAAATCAAGTCGAGCTAGATAGCAATCAGCAAAAATCCTCTCATGAAAAAGTACAGGATTTGAGTAACTGCTTGCTTCTGTTTGTATTATCACTGGGACAAATACAACAATGTAACCATGCCAGGTATAACACAGAGCTGAGCCTAAGGCATATAAGAGAGGCCATACTTCATCGCTCTGTGTTTCTTTATTACTTCCATATGGCATATAATACTATTTTCATATCAAATTTCTTTTAACCCCCTCCTCAACATGCTTCTAAACTAATAAATGAAACTTTTCTTTTTAGGAAGAAGGCTTAATTTCAAAGGGTACCAAGAACTTTGAACTGATTTTATTAAAAAATAATTTAACATTGCCAATTTACGTTGCTAAAATATAAAAATAAACATATAAAAATTAACACGACCCCTAAAATATCAAAATAAACACACACCCCCTAAAATATCAAAATAAACACACACCCCTAAAATATTAAAATAAACACACACCCCTGAAATATCAAAATAAACACACCCCCCCTAAAATATCAAAATAAACACACACGCCCTAAAATATCAAAATAAACACACACTCCTAAAATATTAAAATTAACACACCCCTAAAATATCAAAATAAACACACACCCCTGAAATATCAAAATAAACACACCCCTGAAATATCAAAATAAACACACACCCCCTAAAATATCTAAATAAACACACACACCTAAAATATTAAAATAAACACACACCCCTAAAATATCAAAATAAACACACACCCCCTGAAATATCAAAATAAACACACACCCCTGAAATATCAAAATAAACACACACCCCTGAAATATCAAAATAAACACACAGCCCTAAAATATCAAAGTAAACACACACCCCTGAAATATCAAAATAAACATACACCCCCTAAAATATCAAAATAAACATACACCCCCTAAAATATCAAAATAAACACACACCCCTGAAATATCAAAATAAACACACAGCCCTAAAATATCAAAATAAACATACACCCCCTAAAATATCAAAATAAACATACACCCCCTAAAATATCAAAATAAACACACACCCCTGAAATATCAAAATAAACACACACGCCCTAAAATATCAAAATAAACACACACCCCTGAAATATCAAAATAAACACACACCCCTGAAATATCAAAGTAAACACACACCCCTTGAAATATCAAAATAAACACACACCCCTGAAATATCAAAGTAAACACACACCCCTGAAATATCAAAGTAAACACACACCCCTGAAATATCAAAGTAAACACACACCCCTGAAATATCAAAATAAACACACACGCCCTAAAATATCAAAATAAACACACACCCCTGAAATATCAAAGTAAACACACACCCCTTGAAATATCAAAATAAACACACACCCCTGAAATATCAAAGTAAACACACACCCCTGAAATATCAAAGTAAACACACACCCCTGAAATATCAAAGTAAACACACACCCCCTGAAATATCAAAATAAACACACACGCCCTAAAATATCAAAATAAACACACACCCCTGAAATATCAAAATAAACACACACTCCTAAAATATCAAAATAAACACACACCCCTGAAATATCAAAATAAACACACACTCCTAAAATATCAAAATAAACACACACCCCTGAAATATCAAAGTAAACACACACCCCTGAAATATCAAAAGCGTGCCCATCTATAGGTAACCCTCCCACTAGATCTAATCACTGCCGCTCCTGAGATCATTCAAATAAAGTACTTTACAGTTTACAGGCTCCCAGTGACTTAACAATAATACATCTATTTATACTTCACCAGGCAACCATCTCATTTGAGTTTTTTTGCTATAAATACAATGGCACGGCATACTATTCTTGTTTCCAAAAGCCGTCCTATATTCACCCCGTATTTCTGTATTTCTAATTCCCAAGGCAATGCTACAATCACTGCTGTTTTCAGGATGCAACACAGTCACGCATTGGCTCCTGAGATGAAAGGACCTGCCCTACTGTCTCCCTTTGAATACTGCATTGTGATCGTGTTCTGGAGGGGGTGAATGCAGAGTTTTATTACTGAATAGATTACTGTAAACATGTTTGTCACCGGGGACAGGGGCTTTAGGAATTCAATGTGAAAATCCTGCCAGGTATTTGCATGCCTTTAGATGCTGCAATGGCGGCTTCACGCCTCTCAGTTCTTTCTTAACATGCATTGTTTCTTGTACTGTGTTATTGGGGTGTATTGCTTCTCCTCTTACTTAGTGACTGTCTTATCTGCTAGAACACTGCTTTAACGACGCAGCGCTGAAAACTAAACAAACAACAACAACAACAACAAAGCAGTTGCAACATTTTGTTTTTAAACGGCATTAATTAAATTGAGCAGGAAATAAGTATTACCAACTAACACCAAGCACATATACATTTCCATTGGGGTATTACAGGGATATTTCATGTTATCCATGTGTTCCTAATATTGATTTCTTATCTGGCTAAGTTTACAATGGAAAGCTAGACCCTTCTGCAGTTCGAGGTGGTCTCCATTTAATGAATGGTCCATCCTTCCTTAATGCAATAAATGAGAGACTTTTGACTGCCATGGCTTGGTACAACAGGGCTGGCACAGGAAAACACAGTCCAGCATAGGCATGCATTGCAAAGCACAGAGAGGTCTGGTAAAGCATATTAAAAAGAAAAACATGGCAAACCTGGGTAAACTATTGTAAATGCACAGTGTCACCATGGGTAAGCATGGTAAATGTGAAAGGATACCCTGCAAAAATATTACGGTCATTTTAGAAGGGATACCTCCATGCTTTTACTGTTTTATTGAATCTCTCCGGAACTGCCAGACTGCAGCTAATGGAGCTCTAGCAGAGGAGTAGCTATAGGTTGATTTCCAGTTGTCAAACAGCGATTCCCTGCACATCGGTTGTCAGTGACAGGCAGATGATATTTCTGCAGACAGCGTTTTCTTTTGGAACCTGTTTATGGGAGAGGCTCATCAGCGGACTGTTTAAAGATTGCAGTTGTGGGAGGCTGTGGAGGAGGTACACTGTACCTGGAGTGACAACAAGAGGCATCTGGGAATCACAACACAAAGAGGCACATTGAGGCATTCATTAATACATGTAGAATGCATAACAGCCTGTTTTATAAAGATGCTTCTGAATATTCCATTTTCCCAAACAAACACATGGCAATGATATATCATGAGATGTGTCAGAACGCTGCAGGCTGTGTGGGCTCCTAATAAAGTGGCTACAAGAGTCTTTGTCATTGTCAACTAATCAAAACCTACTGCAGAGGACGTCTATTTGAGCACATTAACCCGTGCTGTAACAACACTGACGATGCATTGCAGTGTGACAGACTCACTATGAGACTGCTTTCACTATACGAAGCGTAAGTTTCCACTAGTTTAAGCTCGTTTTTTATAACTATTTTCATGGTGTCACTTCACAAAGACTGGATAGTGAACAAAAAACAAGGCAAGAACATTGCCTTAAGAAAGTATTTCTGTCATCTGCGTGTTTTCTATTATACATTACATTCCTCTCTCTCCGTAGCTCTGAGTTCCGCAGGCAGTGCCTGGCTCTGTAAACCAAGCATGCAGACGCTGCTCGCTTTATTTTTGGAGACTCCAAAAGGACCTCGACTCCCTTTCATGTGCCGTCTTGGTCCAATAAAAAACAGAGACTGCCTGGAAGTGGTCTAATCTCAACGAGGTGTCAATCACGTTTCCCAGTGGGAGAAGTAAGGGTTTTTGTAACCGCCTTCGAGAGAGAGAGAGAGAGAGAGAGAGAGAGAGAGAGAGAGAGAGAGAGAGAGAGAGAGAGAGAGAGAGAGAAATAAATAAAATTACTTGATCAGTCGTGGGCTGTGTCTGCGCAGGATGAAATGAGAAGTGGCAGCTGTTTCTCTCACGGGTCTAAACGCAAGTGGGTCTAAATTCTGGAATATAAACGCATCAAATGTTTGGAAAGTGTAATAAACCAATGCATTGAAATGGGTAAACTTCCTTCGAAACATGGTGAGTTAGTAATACAGTAATAACAGACGGGCTGGCTGCATCGCTAGTCTTTGTAATGCTTTCTCAGATATATTGTTATTAGTTATTTTAGTGTCGCTTATCTAATAAACACTTCTTGTTTTTACTTTTACCATCTTTTTCCGAAAAGCTGCTGTTTGTAAACCCAGAGAAAGCCCCGAAGGTAAGACATATTACTGGTTTAGTATCTTTTATTTTTCTAGAAAGTGGAGATTCTGTAGTTTTCCGTGCGGTTCAGCTTTGCCACGCAGCTAGTCGGTATCACAGCGAGTATTATTGTATTTGCACGCTCTCCTGTACTGTGTCGTTGTTGCAGTATGAGCCTATCTTTCAGAGTTAATTATGCTTGTCTTACACTACGTGGTGGCGGTAGCTCTTAGTATTCCTGTTCATGGGTTGTGTTTTTCTCTTTCTTTCTCACTTTTAGGAGACAGTTTTGTAGTCAATGCTTGTTTAGCTCGGAAAGGTATTGAAGATTGGATTGCTCAACAGAAGTATTACAGCAGCTCAGCACATCAGCATTCGAGCTGTCATCACAAGAGTGCTTGCAGAACGAGTGAAGTGTCGAGCCGGGTAAGGACACAATCACTTTAATGTTTCTTAAGCCTTGCTGTTAATATGTTTCAGTAGTGATTTCATGATATTATTATTATAAATAATATAATCAAGTGTGTTATGTCCAATATATATATATATATATATATATATATATATATATATATATATATATATATATATATATATATATGATATATATATATATGGTATATAAATACGGGCCAACCAAAGGCTATATAAATTGGGCTAATCCCTTTTGTGTTTATGTATGTGAAGTCACCGACGTTCTGTTGAAACTCCTGTTTCGATTGAGCAAATGAATAACTCTGCTTAACCACACGTCTGTCTTTGTTGATGCCGATCTTTCAACAGCATAGATTACAAGCCGTCTATCTATACTGTAGCAGCACGAAACTAAAAGGTCTTCTATTTTAAGAAGTTCTGATGTGCGCAAAAAAAAATAAAAAAAAATAAAATAAAATTGGGCTGCTGTTTTCTGCTGTGTGCTGCAATCGGTGTTGAAAAGTTCTGAGTTTTATTTCATTTGTAAAGGGAGTGGATATGTCTGTGTTTTTTTTTAATTTAGCTTTTTGCGTTAAAATGGTTACATTCATTTTTATCAGTGCTAGAAATGCGATCCGAACCCCATTTGGTGGTAGAATCTCGCACTGACATATGCGTCAGAAAAAGACGCTTTTCGACGTTTGTTAACTGAATTGTATTGAACAGGTTTAGTCTTTGTACCAGAAGTTTGCTATCTGTGGTGAATGCAGCCTGCGCGTTAACTAGCGGTGAATGTGTTGTGTGCATCGATGGGCATCATGGTTTGACATTAGCTGCTGGACTGTCTATAATGTGGCCATCCGAATTACTGGAAAGCGTATCAGTTTCGAATTGCAGGTGACTTTTGTAGTCCCCGATGCGACTGTCCAGCCATTTAATAACTTTAAAATCATCTTCTAATGTATGTTCCTTTTGTGGAACTTCAAATTTTCTTGCCTTTTCCCTGGTACACAGTGTTTACCAAAGTAAACAGTATTGTTCACCATTGAGAAATGACACTGATGCACAGTTTATACAGTACTAGTTATGATATGAAGCAATAATAAAAGTAGTTATTTTTGAAAACTTTGCACTGAAGTCCAGTCAGTCTGATACACGTCACATATTAGGGAAGGAAATACAAGATTAGTGGAGGTCAGAGTGTTTTAATACAACAAACCCCAACAAATAATACTAAGCAGCAGCAGCACCACCTGAGGACCCATGGCAGAGAAACCGAGCTGGCTGGGTTTGTTTGGGTTCAGAGTTGATTGGCTTTCATCTCCAAACTCCATCTGGTTGTTTTGAGGAAGTTCATAGAGTTTGTCAAACTCAAGTACTGGATAACAGCCTTAACTAATCGGAGACAGAATCGTTTAGAAGAACAAAACCAATCCAGATCGACCGCAAATTACTTTTTATTAAGGATCACTTTAAAAAAAACAACAAACAAAAAAAAAAACGGGCAGAAATATACTTTGGTATTTTTGTAGTTCAGAATTTTTAAACAGGAACTAGACCCGACCCCCCAGGCAGTGCCCGGACTGCTGCTAATTAAGCACAGATCTGTGAGCTAGTTCTCTTGGCAGTGTTTAACAGGCCCAGGTGAACTGACGCAGATGTACACATGGCATACCAGGCGCTCACAAGGAAAATATTTGGGGCCAAAGTAAGTTATAAAAGGGTGTTCTAAAGCTGGTGTTCAGACAACCTGTTTGGGGCCTTGCACAGGGGGCTGCGTGAAGCTGTTCAAGTATCCAGGATGCTGTAGAGTTTGACGGAGCTGCACTGTGAAAGCAGACAAACGAGGTGCGTTTGAGAAGTTCTGCACTGTCAGGGTGTGCTCTCTGAAGCAGGGCGGATTCCAGAGGAAGCAGTCGGCACCCTAGCTGTGAAGAGCTGCCCAGTGTATGCTTGTGGTGAACCCTACAACAACTTCAATATTTGTATATGCACAAATAATATCATGTGGCGTATTGTGTTTATTAATTGTTTTGGGGGATGCAAGCCTTTGTGAAATACTTGCACATTTTCAGTTTGTGTCCTACATACATTGACCCAATCTATAAAGTTTTAGCGAGGAGCGCAGCTCACCATGCTTTAAACTGTTAGAAGCTGATTGAGTTTCACACCATGCAGGCTGATGTGACAGCTCAGTGAACGCCGAGCGGGGCTGCATGGTGTCAAAGCTGTTCATTTAAATACACTTCGTGCCAATGAAAATGAGGCTGCTAATTCCAAGTTCTCTGGAATGATTAGGGGGCTGCCTGTTCTTTCTGTTGAGCATAGATTTAACCCACAATCCTGTCTTCACTATTCTACTGTGACATTGTCAAAGTCTCATATTTACTGTAAATGTTTTTTTTAGATTGTTAACTTGATAGATTTTTTGAGATGCATATATCCATCAAATTACTATATACTATAACTTTGTGTGAACTCTATGGAGTTCGAGAAGTTGCCCTGCCATAACCTTGAAAAACAAAAAAACAAACTGTATATTCTATGAAATTATAATCCTGCTGTGGTTTTTATAAACGGTTTCTTAAATAATTGATTATGCTGTTGTTCTTGCAGCTTGCAAGCTCTTTCATTACTTCAGTAAACTTCACTAAAGTTCACAAATGTTTCAGCTATTTCTTTCTTCAAAGCTGTAAATAACTTGCCAAAGTGATGCTTTTGATAGTTATTATCTCAGTGACAACTGAGCCATACAGACCTGTCAGTAACAGATTTCATCATCTTCATGTACACTGTACTGTTGATAGTTATAGAATATCATGACCTTTTGCAACTTGCGCAATCTTACTGCCACAATGATTAACTTTAGTGGTGGACTTCTTATTTCTACCACTTGTTCTTGATTATAAAAGTTTGCCTGGGTAGGGTACAGTTTGCCACACTTGTCTTACTGCTTTGCTTTTGTCATGGTTGCAGCTTTGCAATACTTAGTAGGACCCATGCTTCCCCTGTGAGCTGCAGTATGGTATGGTGCAGAAAACTTACCAGGGAGCGAGAGAGAATGAATGAATGAATGCTGAATTGCATGTTTTTTCCATTGGAGCTCAGCTTTGAACGATAGCAAGAGGAGTTTGGTGGCAGGAAGGTGACTCAGAATGGGAATGAAAGGAGGGTCGTGTTGCTGAACTAGGCGCCGACGCGCTGGCACACGGCAGGTGATCTTGCAGGAAGATGACTCGGCCGGGGAATGAAAGGAGGGTCGTGTTGCTGAACTAGGCGCCGACGCGCTGGCACACGGCAGGTGATCTTGCAGGAAGATGACTCGGCCGGGGAATGAAAGGAGGGTCGTGTTGCTGAACTAGGCGCCGACGCGCTGGCACACGGCAGGTGATCTTGCAGTGAATGTTGTTTAAAGCCTGACCTGTCCTGCGGTTTCACGAATGTATGCCAGCTAGAGGATGTTTTTGTAACTTCAAAGGGGCTGGGAGCCTGGCTTCATGCCTGGCAGTCTGAGTCCACAGATCCTCCCAGCTCTGGGGCAGATGGAGACTTGTGTGATTTCAGACAGACGTGCTTTATTAAAGAAAGCTGCCAAATAGAAACTCGCCAAACAAGCTCTTTTTACATTTATTTTTTATTTTTTTTGCACAGGATTCAGCAGCAGTGCTGTGTGGTCATTTTTTCTTTTTAAGTGACTCCAGTGTTCAAATAGCAGGTCAGAGTGAACTGTTGAACATGCTGTATATGCATGCATGGGATTTTCCCCCGTCGTCCTCCTCCATCTGTTTCTTGCATTTGCCCTGCAGTTCTGCAACTCTTTACATGCGGATGTATTGAAATTCTATAGCTTTTCTAATTGGGCTGGTGCTTGCTGTGCACCAGTGGAAAAAGGCTAGACTTTGCCTTGCCTTCAAAAGACATTATTCCTGTCCAATTGATACTACCTGGTAACCCAGGGGCAGAGTTGGTCTAAAAAAAAAAAATAAAAAAAAGTTTTAAAGGGTTGATTTTAATAAATCATACATTCTGTTGTTTTTTTTTTAATTCCTTTTTCAAAATAAATGGAGTCTAGAAGTGGGGAAAATGCCATTTTAAACTCTCCCCAGTTCTACTGCGTGTAGAATAATGGGTCATTTATTATACCTAAAATATTGCTGACTTGAACCATCAGTGCATGAGCTTTGTGGCTCACACTTCTTTTTTAAATGGCAGATTAACACGCCATGTTACTTCAGCTATATTCCGTTTAGACTTTGCTTTGGTTCAAACTGTGGGGAAGTTTCTTCTAAGTTATCAGCCACCCAGAATTGCTTAAATCAACTGTAAACTCAAAAGGGTTTCCAATCTGGATTGTTCTGTATGCCCAGTGAATTGACCTTTTTAGAGCAGGAACTGAAGCATTAGGATGTACTAGCAATGCTGTTAATGACCATGCCTCATATAATTCCTCTTTGTCAGTTTGGGGTTCCGTAGACACCCCCCTGTAAAAATTTAGAAGAGTTAGACATCTTACCTTTGAACACTCTCCCCTCTTAAAATGGTTTTAATCCCAGTGGTTCTAGATACAAGGAGATTGTACAAGCTACAGTTTAAAATGGTTTTAATCCCAGTGGTTCTAGATACAAGGAGATTGTACAAGCTACAGTTTAAAATGGTTTTAATCCCAGTGGTTCTAGATACAAGGAGAGTGTACAAGCTACAGTTTAAAATGGTTTTAATCCCAGTGGTTCTAGATACAAGGAGAGTGTACAAGCTACAGTTTAAAATGGTTTTAATCCCAGTAGTTTAGATACAAGGAGAGTGTACAAACTACAGTTTAAAATGGTTTTAATCCCAGTGGTTCTAGATACAAGGAGAGTGTACAAGCTACAGTTTAAAATGGTTTTAATCCCAGTAGTTTAGATACAAGGAGAGTGTACAAGCTACAGTTTAAAATGGTTTTAATCCCAGTAGTTTAGATACAAGGAGAGTGTACAAGCTACAGTTTAAAATGGTTTTAATCCCAGTGGTTCTAGATACAAGGAGAGTGTACGAGCTACAGTTTAAAATGGTTTTAATCCCAGTGGTTCTAGATACAAGGAGAGTGTACAAGCTACAGTTTAAAATGGTTTTAATCCCAGTAGTTTAGATACAAGGAGAGTGTACAAGCTACAGTTTAAAATGGATTTAATCCCAGTAGTTTAGATACAAGGAGAGTGTACACGCTACAGTTTAAAATGGTTTTAATCCCAGTAGTTTAGATACAAGGAGAGTGTACAAGCTACAGTTTAAAATGGTTTTAATCCCAGTAGTTTAGATACAAGGAGAGTGTACAAGCTACAGTTTAAAATGGATTTAATCCCAGTAGTTTAGATACAAGGAGAGTGTACAAGCTACAGTTTAAAATGGTTTTAATCCCAGTAGTTTAGATACAAGGAGAGTGTACAAGCTACAGTTTAAAATGGTTTTAATCCCAGTAGTTTAGATACAAGGAGAGTGTACACGCTACAGTTTAAAATGGTTTTAATCCCAGTAGTTTAGATACAAGGAGAGTGTACAAACTACAGTTTAAAATGGTTTTAATCCCAGTAGTTTAGATACAAGGAGAGTGTACAAACTACAGTTTAAAATGGTTTTAATCCCAGTAGTTTAGATACAAGGAGAGTGTACACGCTACAGTTTAAAATGGATTTAATCCCAGTAGTTTAGATACAAGGAGAGTGTACAAGCTACAGTTTAAAATGGTTTTAATCCCAGTAGTTTAGATACAAGGAGAGTGTACAAGCTACAGTTTAAAATGGTTTTAATCCCAGTGGTTCTAGATACAAGGAGAGTGTACACGCTACAGTTTAAAATGGTTTTAATCCCAGTAGTTTAGATACAAGGAGAGTGTACAAACTACAGTTTAAAATGGTTTTAATCCCAGTAGTTTAGATACAAGGAGAGTGTACAAACTACAGTTTAAAATGGTTTTAATCCCAGTAGTTTAGATACAAGGAGAGTGTACACGCTACAGTTTAAAATGGATTTAATCCCAGTAGTTTAGATACAAGGAGAGTGTACAAGCTACAGTTTAAAATGGTTTTAATCCCAGTAGTTTAGATACAAGGAGAGTGTACAAGCTACAGTTTAAAATGGTTTTAATCCCAGTGGTTCTAGATACAAGGAGAGTGTACAAGCTACAGTTTAAAATGGTTTTAATCCCAGTAGTTTAGATACAAGGAGAGTGTACAAGCTACAGTTTAAAATGGTTTTAATCCCAGTAGTTTAGATACAAGGAGAGTGTACAAGCTACAGTTTAAAATGGTTTTAATCCCAGTAGTTTAGATACAAGGAGAGTGTACAAGCTACAGTTTAAAATGGTTTTAATCCCAGTAGTTTAGATACAAGGAGAGTGTACAAGCTACAGTTTAAAATGGTTTTAATCCCAGTAGTTTAGATACAAGGAGAGTGTACAAACTACAGTTTAAAATGGATTTAATCCCAGTGGTTCGGTGCAGACGATAGGGCTAGTTAACAAGAAAAGCAGGAAATGGATTAAATATAAACTGATTAGAAATTGTTGAAACAGGAAGGTTTTTTTCTCTATCTGATTGCTTATCAGTCAGCTGCTGTGTTTTGAATATTCTGTGCTCAATTTAAACCCATGTGTTCAAAGCAGCTTTGTAGTATAAGGGGTATACACAAACAAAAAAAAAAGAATCTCAACATCCCAAGGGTCTGTGTGTGTGTGCTTTCACCAGAAAGGACAGTAAGAAAACGCATCCTGCTGCAAAGCACTCCCAGGTGTGTGTTACGAGCTGTGCGCTCCCAGGTGTGTGTTACGAGCTGTGCGCCCCCAGGTGTGTGTTAGGGGCTATGCACTCCCAGGTGTGTGTTACGAGCTGTGCGCTCCCAGGTGTGTGTTACGAGCTGTGCGCTCCCAGGTGTGTGTTACGGGCTGTGCGCTCCCAGGTGTGTGTTACGAGCTGTGCGCTCCCAGGTGTGTGTTACGGGCTGTGCGCTCCCAGGTGTGTGTTACGGGATGTGCGCTCCAAGGTGTGTGTTAGGGGCTGTGCGCTCCCAGGTGTGTGTTACGAGCTGTGCGCCCCCAGGTGTGTGTTAGGGGCTGTGCGCTCCCAGGTGTGTGTTACGAGCTGTGCGCCCCCAGGTGTGTGTTAGGGGCTGTGCGCTCCCAGGTGTGTGTTACGGGATGTGCGCTCCCAGGTGTGTGTTAGGGGCTGTGCACTCCCTGCTGTGTGTTAGGGGATGTGCGCTCCCAGCTGTGTGTTAGGGGATGTGCGCTCCCAGCTGTGTGTTAGGGGCTGTGCACTCCCAGGTGTGTGTTAGGGGATGTGCACTCCCAGGTGTGTGTTAGGGGCTGTGCACTCCCAGGTGTGTGTTAGGGGCTGTGCGCTCCCAGGTGTGTGTTAGGGGCTGTGCGCTTCCAGGTGTGTGTTAGGGGCTGTGCGCTCCCAGGTGTGTGTTAGGGGCTGTGCACTCCCGGCTGTGTGTTAGGGGATGTGCACTCCCAGGTGTGTGTTAGGGGCTGTGCACTCCCAGGTGTGTGTTACGAGCTGTGCAGTGATTCAGGGGTATTGTATGGCATGTTGTATAGGAGAAAACATTTTTTGAAGGACTTTATTGTAAATGGTATCACTCCCTTGAAAATTATTTGAATTGTTTTAAAAAGGTCTGAACAATAGAGCTCAACCCAGAGTTGCTCATTTAGTTTCATTCAATTGGAAAGCGGGTCTAGTTTATGAATATTCATTTAGACACAGCAGTATGTGAAATAACCCTTTAAATTGCACATGACGGCATGTTGGGTGGAGATTGTAAACATACCCAGTGTAATGTTCTGTTTATTGCTTCTAATTATTGTGAGGTTACAGCCCACATGGGAATTCGGGCAAATTGCAAAGAGCTTAAAGAGGTTTTTCAATGGCTCAGTGTGCCCAGCACAGACCTGCTGGCTGGGTGAGGTCTGATCTGAATGAGGGAATGAAGAATTAACATCCAAGAGGAAGGGAGTCAGTAAGAGTAGAAGAAAAAGGAAGCTGTGTTTCTTCCTGCTTTTTATTGGTTGCTGTCAGAGGGGTTTGGTTCCCTTTGGAGGTCAGCATTGTTTTTTCTTTGTATGTTTCTATATGCTGTGTGGGTGCAGCTTTAAGATCAAGGTGCACTGTCATGTCTCCACTGCGTGCAGATCAGTAGCTTTACTAACTAAGCTCACCAAGTATAGGAACACCACTGACCTGTGCAAGGGTTTACAAAGAAGATATACCGGAGTCTGTTTTGCTGCAGTTATGGTAACTTTTACAAAGTGAATTAAACTGGATTACTAGGTAATTAGATACCTTAGCAAAATGCTTCCCAATGTGGCTAATCTGTTCTGTTTCCCTACTTGGGCTTTTTTTATCATCATAAAAAATGCAGTGTTTTCAATGCCGCCGGGGGTGCAAAGCTGTTTATAATAGCAATGCCCTGCGAGTCAGTGCTGTTAGTCCTCACCCAGACACCCACATGTTCTCAATGCGAGTCCGTTTTGCCCAGAGGTGGTGTGTATATTAGAAGAGAGCAGCGTGCTCTCGTTGCATGTGCTGTACAATAGCTTGTAGGAGCCATTTAAAGTTCCCAGCTCCGAGTGTCAGCGAAGGGGGAGTCGACACTTTAAAACTCTGAAAGTATCCAGACTACCACCGCAGTGAGCTGTGCCTGACTAAACCCACTGTGAGCCACTGAAATGAGTCAACACAAGTGTGAATAAATAGCCCCTTTGAAGTTCATTACAGTAACCACTAAAGCTGACCAGCTCCAAATAAAACCTGACGTCCTGGAGGGGGGCAAGCAGCTATAGATGTGACTCCAAGGGTCCATGCATACAGTACAGGCAGTTCTACTGTATGTGTTCATTTAACCCTGCACTGGATCCACCCATGAGTTGCTGTTTTTGTAAGCTCAACACCCAAGCTGAATTCAGGAAACTGCGCCTGTGGGTTTTAATGACTTTAACTGCTTCTGCGGGATTCAGGAAACCAATTTAGTTGACCTTGGTTTGAATCTACAAAGCAGATTGCTTGTGGCCTGGTCTGGAGTAAGGGGAGCGCTCTCTCTTGGTTAATTAATTAAAATCAACGAGGACTCCCAGGGGTTATATGTGTGCTTGGACTTTCCTTTTAAGATGCTGAAGGTTTTTTCAGAGCGATGTCTACTGTACTGTACATGCAACTACTTAGCATTGCTCTGGTCTGATCCAGTGTGCACACTCTTTTTAGCATTGCTCTGATCCAGTGTGCACACTCTTCTTAGCATTGCTCTGATCCAGTGTGCACACTCTTCCCAGAGCCAGAGAGGGGTGACCGACTTCCCGGGGCCAGAGAAGGGCGAGGATAGCATTGCTCTGATCCAGTGTGCACACTCTTAGCATTGCTCTGATCCAGTGTGCACACTCTTAGCATTGCTCTGATCCAGTGTGCACACTCTTCTTAGCATTGCTCTGATCCAGTGTGCACACTCTTCTTAGCATTGCTCTGATCCAGTGTGCACACTCTTCTTAGCATTGCTCTGATCCAGTGTGCACACTCTTAGCATTGCTCTGATCCAGTGTGCACACTCTTAGCATTGCTCTGATCCAGTGTGCACACTCTTTTTAGCATTGCTCTGATCCAGTGTGCACACTCTTTTTAGCATTGCTCTGATCCAGTGTGCACACTCTTCTTAGCATTGCTCTGATCCAGTGTGCACACTCTTCTTAGCATTGCTCTGATCCAGTGTGCACACTCTTCTTAGCATTGCTCTGATCCAGTGTGCACACTCTTAGCATTGCTCTGATCCAGTGTGCACACTCTTAGCATTGCTCTGATCCAGTGTGCACACTCTTAGCATTGCTCTGATCCAGTGTGCACACTCTTCTTAGCATTGCTCTGCTCCAATATGCATGCTGTTCTTAAGACACGGGTGACTAACTAAGACCACTGACTTTCAGGACATTTCGATTCAGCCACATGCAGAAAATGTGAATTTGACTTTATATTTCAGATGCTGCAAAAATGCCACTTAAAGGCATTGTTAACAACGCTAAGAGTGAAATTAGTACTGTCTCTCATTCTGCCTCAATCATGTTTTTGTTATTAAGAACAAAGGCAGCATAATGTGCACTGAATTCCTCTAGAGCATGTCTGCTTTCTCTCTCTCTCTCTCTCTCTCTCTCTCTCTCTCTCTCTCTCTCTCTCTCTCTCTCTCTCTCTCTCTCTCTCTCTCTCCCATGTCCAGTCCTATAATTTCTTTAGCAGACCGTAATCACATCCTGTATTTAACAAGTTTGAAGGAAAACTATTTAAATGTCGGAGGCTTGATTTTTAAATGACGGATTTCTAAATTCTCGAAGCGTTATTTAGGATTGCAAAATAAATAACCGGGACACGTTTGGGTGTAATGGAACAGGGAAGGGGACAGGGGGACGGGACCCCCACAGAAAACCCAGCAGCTCTTTGCTCTGAAGGAGGAAGGCAGCGAGCGAGCCAGACAGGCTTTGTGTGTAAAGACTGAAGGCCTGCACCTCTAGCCACGTGTGCCGCTTTACATGTTGAATTAGTGTGTACAGCTCCTTGAAGCAGACTTGCGACTGTTAGAGCTGCAGTGCAGATGTCATGAGGGTGAATGGGATGCAGGAGCCTGTAGTGTGCTGAAAGAGCTGCTCATGGGCTCTCTCTAACTATATATCCTTGCTGTCTGGGGGCTGCTGTTTTAGGCGACACACAGTTAAACTGCCCAGTTGAGATGACCCAGGGTAGCTGAATGTCCAAACCTTCCGGAACCAACTCATTATACATTTAAAATGTAAACAAAGACAAAAGTTATAGTTATAGGCTAGGCTTAATATTTCTATTTCACTTCGAATCTGATAAAAGATTTGATTAGCTGTTTAAAAAAATAGCTAAGAAGTAGGTAGCCAATGGCAGACTGACATGAGAACGTTCCTGTTTGCTCCCAAGAAATTATAGCAAGAAGAAAATCTTCGAGGGAGGGTCCTGACCAAACCCTTCGTTCCCCACGGTGTGCGTGCGCAGCTGCTCTGCAGCCCTGCCGTGACCTGGGAGCCCTTGAACCTCACTAGGAAATGTAATATTAACTGTGCCTGAGACTCCTCGCCTGTCAGGGCCTGGCTCCACACTATAATCCCCTGTGAATGGGCTCAGTTTAGGCTTCAATTTCAGAGCCATTACAGTTGGTGCATGAAAGCAGAGATGGGGAGAAAAAAAAGAAGGATGGTGCGGTCTGCATTGTGGGGTCCCCCAAAAAACATTTAGACACGTGAGCCCAGTCATATCGGAAGGAGTCGGCTAACCTTGCTGCAAACTGGAATCCACACAAGTTTTGTAATTGCAAATGTCACCTGAAATTATTCATACCAACGGCGCTTTATTTTTTGTGTATGTATGTATGGAGGTTCTGTATGTATGCAATCACTGTTTGTTTAAATTTTGGATGACATGATGTTTAGTTTGTTGTTGATGAGGTACATCTTGCTTGCCTAAAGGGGTTTTGTATATTGTGTGATATGGGTCTCCAAGAAAAACTTGGAAACAAGGAATCTGTGGAACTTGGCGTCTGCAATAAATCATACAGCCAGGGGAAGAGGATCTGTTCTGCTGTGGTTTTGTGTGTAGTCCTGCCTGGGGGGTAATGGATAGTAGGGAAGGGGGAGGACACACTGAATCCCATTGCCTGTCGCAGTGAGACAAGGAGCTGTTTGAGGGTATTATGACAGCTCTGTTTAAAGAGAAATGGGGGTGGAGACCTTCCCTGGTGTGATCTGCAGCTCCCTTTATCTTTGCTCTATCCACACCCTTTGAAGTCCTGGGGACCTGTGGCTAATTAACTCAGTCCATTGAGTGCCGAGTACACAAACGCAGGGGTCACAGCACTTCTGAAGCTGACCCTTCACGCAAGTGGAGTTGTCAGCAAAGATGCAGCCCTGCTGTTTTTCCTCTAAATGTAGATCCAGTGTGCACACTCTTCTTAGCATTGCTCTGATCCAGTGTGCACACTCTTCTTAGCATTGCTCTGATCCAGTGTGCACACTCTTAGCATTGCTCTGATCCAGTGTGCACACTCTTCTTAGCATTGCTTATAGAAACTTATTCCTGGAAGGATGAATATAGCTATGATTTGAATTTAAGTCTCTCAATAGAAGATCCAGGTACTTGAGGTCTGATCAGGGTGGTGTAGTGGAGCCTGCTTTCCCAGCTGTTTTTATCAAGATTTCTCTTCCTTTTTGCATATCTTGCATCATGTTTAAATGTCAAGTGTGGTGTTTCGAGCATTGGGGAAATTAGGCCCTCTCTCTCTCTCTCTCTCTCTCTCTCTCTCTCTCTCTCTCTCTCTCTCTCTTTCTCTCTCTCTCTCTCTCTCTCTCTCTCTCTCTCTCTCTCTCTCTCTCTCTCTCTCTCTCTCTTTCTCTCTCCTCTCTCTCTCTCTCTCTCTCTCTCTCTTTCTCTCTCTCTGTCCTCTCCCTCTCTCCTCTCTCTCTCTCTCTCTCTCTTGGTAAACTACTTGGTTGAGGAAGCAGCAGTAACACTAGTATTAACACAAGTATTTTCATGAGCATTTTCACAAGTTTCAAATGATTCCCTTCTGAACCCTTATAGAAGTTTACCACAGTATTTGTACATGCTTTTCATATGCTTATTCTATGCATTTACCATAGTTTACCTTGTTGTTGTTGTTGTTGTATTTGTTATTGTGTTGTTTATTTATATATTTATTTATTTATTTAAGTATACTTTACCATACCTTGCTTTCACTTTGCTTTACTATACTTTGCTATACTTTTACTATGAGAAACTTCACGATGAGACCCTTCGTGTGATCAGACATTGAGCAGGCTTGCCCGATTTTATTCCAGTCATGTAAAACAGACTCCAGCATGGATGAGTGGGGCAGTGCTGAAGACAGTGGATGTGGAAGTGACTAACAGGGGGATCTGTAGAAGCTGGAACCTTCTGCAAAGCAGAGCGTCATCAGTGAAACCAGCTGCACGAAGGAGAAATTAAACAACCACAGAAGCAGATTCCAGACCACAGCTGGGGCCTTGTTGTGCCAAACCACACCTGCCATTCCTGATGTGCAGGGTATGATTACTGTTATATCAATCTGTAACTTTTCTGGGCCCTTTGACACATTCCCCAAGTCCGTGGTCCCAGAGCATGGGACGCATTGCTTTGCCTTGTGAGGAGTACGAGAAAGCCCTGACCCCAGCTTCTTCAGTGTGCCGCTCTGTCTGTGCCAAGCATAGGCATTGATAGGCTCCAGGGAGCACTGACCTGCTTTTAAGGGATTGGAGCCAGGAGTAAATGAAGATATTTCAAGAAGACAAGAGCAGCAACTCAGCTGTTGAGGCCAATCACTCACGATGGTGATCTTGTTCATACCGCTGCTTGTAAAGTTCCTTAATAGACACCGTGGATCTCCGAGGACAAGCAGAAGAATTCTACGTTGGTTAAAATATTAACCCTTACAGTAACTCAAGCGTGCTGTAGTGGTGCCTGCAGAGCATGAAGCTGTTCCACAAGTCCCAGCTTGCTCACTTCTCATTCTTTGCATCTGAAGGTTGCTCCCATGTAGGCATACCTTTTGGTTTCATGTACCTCGTATACAAGTGAAGTCCACATGCTGTGCTCTGTGTGCATTGGCAGAGATGACCAGGCTGAGCTGAGACTGACTCTCCCTGGCAGCTGAGAGTGTGCAGCTGCTGGGCTGCTGCCCGGGGACCACTCTGTGGTGAGGAGCACCTTCTACACAAGCGTTTTGCAGGTCATTCCAACTGCAAAAAGCAAACCACAAAACACAAAGTGGAGCCCGTCCACAAGCCCTCCAGAAAATCAAGTTGCGTTGTTACTTAATTATCTGAAAGCAGGTTTTGGCATTGAATGCGAGTCCTTTTGGGAAAGAATGTGTTTGCTGCAGTCTGGATTGTTTCAGCAGGCAGGATATTTCAGCAGCCACGTTTCCAATCATGGTCACCTGCCTTGTTATTAATTACAGCTGGCCTCAGATCTCCAGTGAAAAGTACTGGGAGGATTGCTTGCATGAATTTCCTGTTGCACAAAAATTCTTCTGCTGAGTGTAGTGGTGCTATCTGCTGAAAGTTTCTTTACTAAAAAAAGAACAAAATCTGGGGCAGATTTAAATGAGAGACGGGGCTGGAATTCCAGTTTGGATGAAACTTGTTTGACTTTTATGTTTTATATAACGCTCAGTCACACGTTTCAAGTTATGACTATATAATATATATATATATATATATATATATATATATATATATATATATATATATATATATATATATATATATATATATTATATATGACGCTAACGGGAAGAAAGTTTCGTGTTGCTGTTAGGGTTGCAAGAGTTTGTTGTTGCTGTGGTTGCCTGGGAGCTGAGTGCTGAGAGGGTTTGCTGTGGTTGCCTGGGAGCTGAGTGCTGAGAGGGTTTGCTGTGGTTGCCTGGGAGCTGAGTGCTGAGAGGGTTTGCTGTGGTTGCCTGGGAGCTGAGTGCTGAGAGGGTTTGCTGTGGTTGCCTGGGAGCTGAGTGCTGAGAGGGTTTGCTGTGGTTGCCTGGGAGCTGAGTGCTGAGAGGGTTTGCTGTGGTTGCCTGGGAGCTGAGTGCTGAGAGGGTTTGCTGTGGTTGCCTGGGAGCTGAGTGCTGAGAGGGCTTGCTGTGGTTGCCTGGGAGCTGAGTGCTGAGAGGGTTTGCTGTGGTTGCCTGGGAGCTGAGTGCTGAGAGGGTTTGCTGTGGTTGCCTGGGAGCTGAGTGCTGAGTGGGTTTGCTGTGGTTGCCTGGGAGCTGAGTGCTGAGAGGGCTTGCTGTGTGGCCCTGGGAATCTCTGTAAATTTAGTGGGATGTGAAACATGATGTAAGGTAATCACAATCACGGTTATCATTTTTAACCGATAATCACTAATTATAAATGTCGCTATCATCCAGCCACGTGTTGTATGAAGTAGATGTTTTTGTGGCATAGCTGTTCCTTGCAGTGAGCCTAGAGAGCCAGGTTTTATTTTTTTTACTTTAATCTTGCAGGCTTTGAATTCACCAGGTCTGGCACTTTTCAAAGCACAGTGGAAACGCAGGAGTGCTCTGGCTAGCTTAGAGTTTCAGCAGATCTCCAAGCAGCAAAATAGAAAAGCAGCCCAGCCACAAGAATCATGGCATGGCAGGGTACCAGAGCTTGGAAAAGAGCAGCCAGTGTGTCTATTGATCTGAAGAGGGCTGGGCTCAAAGTAGGGTTCCGAGTCAGAAGTGAAATTGGGGGGATTAGGAGCATTCTCACAGCAGTTAATAAGCGAGAGGGGGCTTTAATCCTTCAAGGGGATTTGACCCTTTATTACATATATTATCTTGGCTATTGAACTTCAGGATTTGGATCAAGAGCCAGGGATGTGACATTACACCCTGTCTGTGCCATAGCTAGCTTGCAAGAGAGCACCATTACAGAGAGGGGGTGCTGGGTGAGAGAGCACCATTACAGAGAGGGGGCTGGGTGAGAGAGCACCATTACAGAGAGAGGGGGCTGGGTGAGAGAGCACCATTACAGAGAGAGGGGGCTGGGTGAGAGAGCTCCGTTACAGAGAGAGGGGGCTGGGTGAGAGAGCACCATTACAGAGAGAGAGGGTGCTGGGTGAGCTAGCTCCATTACAGAGAGAGGGTGCTGGGTGAGAGAGCACCATTACAGAGAGAGGGGGCTGGGTGAGAGAGCACCATTACAGAGAGAGGGGGCTGGGTGAGAGAGCTCCGCTACAGAGAGAGAGGGTGCTGGGTGAGCGAGCTCCATTACAGAGAGAGAGGGTGCTGGGTGAGCTAGCTCCATTACAGAGAGAGGGTGCTGGGTGAGAGAGCTCCGTTACAGAGAGAGAGGGTGCTGGGTGAGAGAGCACCATTACAGAGAGAGGGTGCTGGGTGAGAGAGCTCCGTTACAGAGAGAGGGTGCTGGGTGAGCTAGCTCCGTTACAGAGAGAGGGTGCTGGGTGAGCTAGCTCCGTTACAGAGAGAGAGGGTGCTGGGTGAGAGAGCTCCGTTACAGAGAGAGGGTGCTGGGTGAGAGAGCTCCGTTACAGAGAGAGGATGCTGGGTGAGCTAGCTCCATTACAGAGAGAGAGTGCTGGGTGAGAGAGCTCCGTTACAGAGAGAGAGTGCTGGGTGAGAGAGCACCATTACAGAGAGAGAGGGTGCTGGGTGAGAGAGCTCCGTTACAGAGAGAGGGTGCTGGGTGAGCTAGCTCCGTTACAGAGAGAGAGGGTGCTGGGTGAGCTAGCTCCGTTACAGAGAGAGAGGGTGCTGGGTGAGAGAGCTCCGTTACAGAGAGAGAGGGTGCTGGGTGAGAGAGCTCCGTTACAGAGAGAGAGTGCTGGGTGAGCTAGCTCCATTACAGAGAGAGAGGGTGCTGGGTGAGAGAGCACCATTACAGAGAGAGGGTGCTGGGTGAGAGAGCTCCATTACAGAGAGAGGGTGCTGGGTGAGAGAGCTCCATTACAGAGAGAGGGTGCTGGGTGAGAGAGCTCCGTTACAGAGAGAGGGTGCTGGGTGAGAGAGCTCCGTTACAGAGAGAGGGTGCTGGGTGAGCTAGCTCCATTACAGAGAGAGAGGGTGCTGGGTGAGAGAGCTCCGTTACAGAGAGAGAGGGTGCTGGGTGAGAGAGCTCCATTACAGAGAGAGAGGGTGCTGGGTGAGAGAGCTCCATTACAGAGAGAGGGTGCTGGGTGAGAGAGCTCCGTTACAGAGAGAGGGTGCTGGGTGAGAGAGCTCCATTACAGAGAGAGGGTGCTGGGTGAGAGAGCTCCGTTACAGAGAGAGGGTGCTGGGTGAGAGAGCTCCGTTACAGAGAGAGAGTGCTGGGTGAGAGAGCTCCATTACAGAGAGAGGGTGCTGGGTGAGAGAGCTCCATTACAGAGAGAGGGTGCTGGGTGAGAGAGCTCCGTTACAGAGAGAGGGTGCTGGGTGAGAGAGCTCTGTTACAGAGAGAGGGGGCTGGGTGAGCTAGCTCCATTACAGAGAGAGGGTGCTGGGTGAGAGAGCTCCGTTACAGAGAGAGGGTGCTGGGTGAGCTAGCTCCATTACAGAGAGAGGGTGCTGGGTGAGAGAGCTCCATTACAGAGAGAGGGTGCTGGGTGAGCTAGCTCCATTACAGAGAGAGGGTGCTGGGTGAGAGAGCTCCATTACAGAGAGAGAGGGTGCTGGGTGAGCTAGCTCCATTACAGAGAGAGGGTGCTGGGTGAGCTAGCTCCATTACAGAGAGAGGGTGCTGGGTGAGAGAGCTTCATTACAGAGAGAGGGTGCTGGGTGAGAGAGCTTCATTACAGAGAGAAGATGCTGGGTGAGAGAGCTTCATTACAGACAGAGGGTGCTGGGTGAGAGAGCTCCATTACAGAGAGAGGGTGCTATGTGAGCTAGCTCCATTACAGAGAGAGGGTGCTGGGTGAGAAAGCTCTGTTACAGAGAGAGGGTGCTGGGTGAGCTAGCTCCATTACAGAGAGAGGGTGCTGGGTGAGAGAGCTCCATTACAGAGAGAGGGTGCTATGTGAGCTAGCTCCATTACAGAGAGAGGGTGCTGGGTGAGAGAGCTCTGTTACAGAGAGAGGGTGCTGGGTGAGAGAGCTCCGTTACAGAGAGAGGGTGCTGGGTGAGCGAGCTCCATTACAGAGAGAGGGTGCTGGGTGAGAGAGCTCCATTACAGAGAGACGGTGCTGGGTGAGCTAGCTCCATTACAGAGAGAGAGTGCTGGGTGAGAGAGCTCCATTACAGAGAGAGGGTGCTGGGTGAGAGAGCTCCATTACAGAGAGAGACGGTGCTGGGTGAGCTAGCTCCATTACAGAGAGAGGGTGCTGGGTGAGAGAGCTCCATTACAGAGAGAGGGTGCTGGGTGAGAGAGCTCCATTACAGAGAGACGGTGCTGGGTGAGAGAGTTTCATTACAGAGAGAGCGTGCTGGGGAAGAGAGTTCCGTTACAGAGAAAGTGTCTGCTTGGGGGCAATTAGTACCATTGTTTTGAGAAAATGTGACTCACTGTTTATACCTTTACTGTTTGTTTTCAGACACAGTTTCTCTTTGCAAAGGTATGTTAAACATACTGAAACATTGGCAAGTTGACTCTTTTGAGCAAATATTTATATTTATTCTATACATAACATGATCAGTGTTGCAGTCTCTTTGGTGTCAGTGCTCCCCTGCCTCCCTGTTCATGTGTAATCCAACCCTCCATGCGCTGGGGTCTGGCTGACCATATCAGTGAGTTCAGACCAAGTTTAAATAGCAGGCTGATGATAAAGTTTCAGGTTTGAAGAACCTGTCTGGAGTTTCTCTCCTCAGTCGAAGTACCTCTGCCACCCACTGAGGGGGGCGGGGGACGGGGGGGGGGGGGGGGGGATCTTCTAAGAGGCGACCTTGACTCCTGGGGATTAAATCTGATTTTCCTGATGGACTTTGTACTCTTCCTCCATTCGAGGTTTGGTTGTCCAGAGAGGAGAAAACACCTCATTCCGCCCCGTCAATCAGCAGGCAGGAGAAAGCACCCCATTCTGCCCCATCAATCAGCAAGCAGGAGAAAGCACCCCATTCTGCCCCGTCAATCAGCAGACAGGAGAAAGCACCCCATTCTGCCCCATCAATCAGCAAGCAGGAGAAAGCACCCCATTCTGCCCCGTCAATCAGCAGGCAGGAGAAAGCACCCCATTCTGCCCCGTCAATCAGCAGACAGGAGAAAGCACCCCATTCCACCCCATTTCTTTTTTAAGTCTTTGATGCCAGGGCCAAAAAAAATAGAAAATGTTCCTGCTTATACATAGTATATATATATATATATATATATATATATATATATATATATATATATAATATATATAGAATCAAGGGAGACGTATTTTTAACAGCAGCAGCTTTAGCTTTGAGTGTTCACAGACCCTCCTGTTAGGCTGTTTACTGTAGCACTGTGAGCAGAGGGCTGCAGCCTCTCTCTGTGTCTCTCTGATGAGGTTCTCCCATGTCTCTGAATGCACTTCGCCCAGATGTGCCGGACACCACAGGGAGGGTGCAATGTTATCCCACAGGTAGGGATCTGATCCCCGAGCTGGAGGGAGAATTGCTATAGAAAAACCACACAGAAATGTGAAACTCCTCCACCCACTTTTAATACAGGCTTGAAAACAAGAAGCCAGCTTTACCAATTTTATTACCGTGAACATATACAGTGTGTGTGTGTATCTATCGATCTATCCATCGAGCTGTCTATTTATCTATCTATCGATCGATCGAGTGAGACAAGGGGGATGGAGGGTTTATTACAGTAGTTTGTTACCTTGAAAGCTCATGAAAAAAAGTGTCATTCAGTTTTTATAACTGTTGTTGTGCAGAATAAATTACTTTCTGCGCTAGAAAGTTCTGTACTTGTTGTAACTTTAGCATTTAATACAACAGCAGCCAAAAACCTGCACAAAACATTGAACCCCTGTCTTCAGAATCCAGGGTGTATATAGATATTCTGTGGTGTTCAGGCACTGTACTGTATATACTTTTGTATTTGCTGATACCGGTAAGTGCCTATAGAATATGCATGCTGGCTTATTTGGGATGCCTATTTCTGGACTCATCCATCACATGGAAAATAAGCTTTT